>NW_027145434.1:0-20651 GCF_026170545.1 Melanerpes formicivorus | reverse complement strand
GGAAAGACCTAGCACCAAATCCAATTTGCCATCTGATCTAACTTCTGGAGGCAGTCAAAATGAGCCTTAGAATTCTTCCCTACCTTATTCCTGTGCTGAGATACAGGCTGCTCCAACCTGCTGTAAAATGCTTGATTTCGAGAGTGAGCGAAACTAATGAAAACATTGTTGGGGTAAAACCTAAAGGGAAAGACCTAGCACCAAATCCAATTTGCCATCTGATCTAACTTCTGGAGGCAGTCAAAATGAGCCTTAGAATTCTTCCCTACCTTATTCCTGTGCTGAGATACAGGCTGCTCCAACCTGCTGTAAAATGCTTGATTTCGAGAGTGAGCGAAACTAATGAAAACATTGTTGGGGTAAAACCTAAAGGGAAAGACCTAGCACCAAATCCAATTTGCCATCTGATCTAACTTCTGGAGGCAGTCAAAATGAGCCTTAGAATTCTTCCCTACCTTATTCCTGTGCTGAGATACAGGCTGCTCCAACCTGCTGTAAAATGCTTGATTTCGAGAGTGAGCGAAACTAATGAAAACATTGTTGGGGTAAAACCTAAAGGGAAAGACCTAGCACCAAATCCAATTTGCCATCTGATCTAACTTCTGGAGCCAGTCAAAATGAGCCTTAGAATTCTTCCCTACCTTATTCCTGTGCTGAGATACAGGCTGCTCCAACCTGCTGTAAAATGCTTGATTTCGAGAGTGAGCGAAACTAATGAAAACATTGTTGGGGTAAAACCTAAAGGGAAAGACCTAGCACCAAATCCAATTTGCCATCTGATCTAACTTCTGGAGGCAGTCAAAATGAGCCTTAGAATTCTTCCCTACCTTATTCCTGTGCTGAGATACAGGCTGCTCCAACCTGCTGTAAAATGCTTGATTTCGAGAGTGAGCGAAACTAATGAAAACATTGTTGGGGTAAAACCTAAAGGGAAAGACCTAGCACCAAATCCAATTTGCCATCTGATCTAACTTCTGGAGGCAGTCAAAATGAGCCTTAGAATTCTTCCCTACCTTATTCCTGTGCTGAGATACAGGCTGCTCCAACCTGCTGTAAAATGCTTGATTTCCAGAGTGAGCGAAACTAATGAAAACATTGTTGGGGTAAAACCTAAAGGGAAAGACCTAGCACCAAATCCAATTTGCCATCTGATCTAACTTCTGGAGGCAGTCAAAATGAGCCTTAGAATTCTTCCCTACCTTATTCCTGTGCTGAGATACAGGCTGCTCCAACCTGCTGTAAAATGCTTGATTTCGAGAGTGAGCGAAACTAATGAAAACATTGTTGGGGTAAAACCTAAAGGGAAAGACCTAGCACCAAATCCAATTTGCCATCTGATCTAACTTCTGGAGGCAGTCAAAATGAGCCTTAGAATTCTTCCCTACCTTATTCCTGTGCTGAGATACAGGCTGCTCCAACCTGCTGTAAAATGCTTGATTTCGAGAGTGAGCGAAACTAATGAAAACATTGTTGGGGTAAAACCTAAAGGGAAAGACCTAGCACCAAATCCAATTTGCCATCTGATCTAACTTCTGGAGGCAGTCAAAATGAGCCTTAGAATTCTTCCCTACCTTATTCCTGTGCTGAGAAACAGGCTGCTCCAACCTGCTGTAAAATGCTTGATTTTGAGAGTGAGCGAAACTAATGAAAACATTGTTGGGGTAAAACCTAAAGGGAAAGACCTAGCACCAAATCCAATTTGCCATCTGATCTAACTTCTGGAGGCAGTCAAAATGAGCATTTGAATTCTTCCCTACCTTATTCCTGTGCTGAGATACAGGCTGCTCCAACCTGCTGTAAAATGCTTGATTTCGAGAGTGAGCGAAACTAATGAAAACATTGTTGGGGTAAAACCTAAAGGGAAAGACCTAGCACCAAATCCAATTTGCCATCTGATCTAACTTCTGGAGGCAGTCAAAATGAGCCTTAGAATTCTTCCCTACCTTATTCCTGTGCTGAGATACAGGCTGCTCCAACCTGCTGTAAAATGCTTGATTTCCAGAGTGAGCGAAACTAATGAAAACATTGTTGGGGTAAAACCTAAAGGGAAAGACCTAGCACCAAATCCAATTTGCCATCTGATCTAACTTCTGGAGGCAGTCAAAATGAGCCTTAGAATTCTTCCCTACCTTATTCCTGTGCTGAGATACAGGCTGCTCCAACCTGCTGTAAAATGCTTGATTTCGAGAGTGAGCGAAACTAATGAAAACATTGTTGGGGTAAAACCTAAAGGGAAAGACCTAGCACCAAATCCAATTTGCCATCTGATCTAACTTCTGGAGGCAGTCAAAATGAGCCTTAGAATTCTTCCCTACCTTATTCCTGTGCTGAGATACAGGCTGCTCCAACCTGCTGTAAAATGCTTGATTTCGAGAGTGAGCGAAACTAATGAAAACATTGTTGGGGTAAAACCTAAAGGGAAAGACCTAGCACCAAATCCAATTTGCCATCTGATCTAACTTCTGGAGGCAGTCAAAATGAGCCTTAGAATTCTTCCCTACCTTATTCCTGTGCTGAGATACAGGCTGCTCCAACCTGCTGTAAAATGCTTGATTTCGAGAGTGAGCGAAACTAATGAAAACATTGTTGGGGTAAAACCTAAAGGGAAAGACCTAGCACCAAATCCAATTTGCCATCTGATCTAACTTCTGGAGGCAGTCAAAATGAGCCTTAGAATTCTTCCCTACCTTATTCCTGTGCTGAGATACAGGCTGCTCCAACCTGCTGTAAAATGCTTGATTTCGAGAGTGAGCGAAACTAATGAAAACATTGTTGGGGTAAAACCTAAAGGGAAAGACCTAGCACCAAATCCAATTTGCCATCTGATCTAACTTCTGGAGGCAGTCAAAATGAGCCTTAGAATTCTTCCCTACCTTATTCCTGTGCTGAGATACAGGCTGCTCCAACCTGCTGTAAAATGCTTGATTTCGAGAGTGAGCGAAACTAATGAAAACATTGTTGGGGTAAAACCTAAAGGGAAAGACCTAGCACCAAATCCAATTCGCCATCTGATCTAACTTCTGGAGGCAGTCAAAATGAGCCTTAGAATTCTTCCCTACCTTATTCCTGTGCTGAGATACAGGCTGCTCCAACCTGCTGTAAAATGCTTGATTTCGAGAGTGAGCGAAACTAATGAAAACATTGTTGGGGTAAAACCTAAAGGGAAAGACCTAGCACCAAATCCAATTTGCCATCTGATCTAACTTCTGGAGGCAGTCAAAATGAGCCTTAGAATTCTTCCCTACCTTATTCCTGTGCTGAGATACAGGCTGCTCCAACCTGCTGTAAAATGCTTGATTTCGAGAGTGAGCGAAACTAATGAAAACATTGTTGGGGTAAAACCTAAAGGGAAAGACCTAGCACCAAATCCAATTTGCCATCTGATCTAACTTCTGGAGGCAGTCAAAATGAGCCTTAGAATTCTTCCCTACCTTATTCCTGTGCTGAGATACAGGCTGCTCCAACCTGCTGTAAAATGCTTGATTTCGAGAGTGAGCGAAACTAATGAAAACATTGTTGGGGTAAAACCTAAAGGGAAAGACCTAGCACCAAATCCAATTTGCCATCTGATCTAACTTCTGGAGGCAGTCAAAATGAGCCTTAGAATTCTTCCCTACCTTATTCCTGTGCTGAGATACAGGCTGCTCCAACCTGCTGTAAAATGCTTGATTTCGAGAGTGAGCGAAACTAATGAAAACATTGTTGGGGTAAAACCTAAAGGGAAAGACCTAGCACCAAATCCAATTTGCCATCTGATCTAACTTCTGGAGCCAGTCAAAATGAGCCTTAGAATTCTTCCCTACCTTATTCCTGTGCTGAGATACAGGCTGCTCCAACCTGCTGTAAAATGCTTGATTTCGAGAGTGAGCGAAACTAATGAAAACATTGTTGGGGTAAAACCTAAAGGGAAAGACCTAGCACCAAATCCAATTTGCCATCTGTCAAGGTCCGGAGACATTAGATGTCTCGGTCCGGTGACACAGTTCTTTTAAATATTCCCGTGTTGTGAAATTAAAGGCACAAACGAGGCCAAAGTATCAACAGCTAGACTATTTATTAGATAAAGTGGACATAAGAAGGGAGAGGGAGAAAATGGAGAGAGAGAGAGGGAGAGAGAGAGGGAGAAGAGGGAAGGAATTAGAAGGAGAAAGTCAGAAAGATATTATATTACCAACGGTCAGGGGTGGTGAGAGTCCAAGATGCGTTGCGTTGCCCCGTGATGTTATGGTGCCGTCTTCTCTCTTCTTCCTTGACAGTGTCACTCAGGTCTTTTATACAGTTTTTTAGTCCTCAGGCAGGTGTTGGTATGTCAGGTATTCCAGAGGCAAGGAAATAATCCAGGTATCTGTTCCCCCGGAAATCTTTCTGTGTATCGCTGTGTATGTGGGCAAGATTTTTGGATGGAGGCGAGGGGGGCCTCCGTCCCCCCCCCCTCCATTCAGACAAGTCTTCCCACATTCCTTTACACAGGTGGTGGAAACCATCGTATCACCCTGCCCAAGGTACTTGATGGGCGGGAACCGCCCTGTCCAAAAAGCGTGATGGCTGGGTCGTTAGGTCCATTGTTGTCACCCTGCCCAAGGTACTTGATGGGCGGGAACCACCCTGTCCAAAAAGCGTGATGGCTGGGTCGTTAGGTCCATTGTTGTAGTCCGACGTTATCATGATGCAATCACAAGCTGATTTGCATCCAGGATTGGTAGACAGGATTAGTCCGATGTGGTAGACAGGATTCTTTCCAGTGGCTCTGCTATCAGTTTATCTTTGTTGATTTACATTAAGAGAGACAAACTTCTCGTCTTCCACACCACCCCGTCAATCAAAGATAACAGTGAGAAAGTGGACATAGAGAAAGAAAAGAAAGGAAAGGAAAGGATTTTTAAACAATTTTTACAATACATTTTGATCGCCTAATGGCACGAATCTGTTTTACATCGTCATTAGTTACAAATTGCATATTAGATACTACATGTTGAATCAAATGTATAAAACAGGGAATAATACAGGGTAAAAGGAGTAACAAGGCCAAAACACATAACAAATAATACAACAATTGTTTCATCCACGGTCCTCCTGGGAGCCAGGAGAGCCAGCTCATATCCCATCCCTCCCAAGTTTGGACAGGGACATGTGTTAGCTTCCTCAGTCCAGATGATATTTTCTTTACTACTTTTCCATTGTCATCAATTTGTAGACAGCAGTTAGAATCATTTAATTTCCCACAGACCCCTCCTTCTTCTGCTAACAAATAATCGAGAACCATCCTATGTTGTAGAATGGCTGTTCGCATCTGTGTAGCTTGATCTGCTAATAAATCTAGGGCATACTTCTAAGAGGGCTTGCAGCCTTATGATACGGTTTAAGTTATAGATTGGTTCTCGAGCACCACTAATCCTTTCATAGGGGTTCCAGGTGGCAGGACCATAATATTCAATAATCCTTTGGGGGGTCCATTCACCCTTTCCCCATTGTTGACCACTACCCCTGGTCAAGTGAGTGGAGATGGACCTCTTCCTTTTTCCCAGGTTATCATATACTTTGATCCCCAGGGCATTTCCTTCTCCACCTGGGAGTAAGAAAAACAATGGGTGGATTAGTCCAACATAGCATATCCCGGTCCAATTCCGTGGTAATTTTTTATAGGCCCGGTGCCCACATATCCAATAATGGCCTTTCAGTGCAGTAGTTCCATTTTCAAACAGGCCTGTGGGGGTTGTAGGCATCTGGAAATATGTAGAATTTGTCATGCCCAATGGATTAGGGAAAAGGACATGGTTCCATCTCCCCTCAGGGTGGGCATGACCCACCATTGTACAATACCAAGCACCCGAATCATTTTTCCACTCACACGATTGGTAGAGGAGTGGACCAAATCTTTCTCTGAAATCATATATACGAGACACATTTTCTCTTGACCAAAACCCCTCAAAGTCCTTAACTCCCCCAGTTTTATTAACCCACATCCACCCAGATGTGTGCCTAAAACTGGGTCTTTTCTTTTGGTTTTGTAATCTCAGATTACGATATGTAAATGTCCATTGACATGTACTTCTACCTACAAAAACACCACCAGGTTGTGTGCGGTTTAGACAATAGATTCCTTGGCCTGGATACTGGACTGGCCATGGGGCTGTATCTTCTTCAGTCCAAAAGGTGTTTTTGTCCACTTCACTAAGGGAGCTTACAAGCCATTTGGGAGCTACTGGAGTCGAAACCCAAGGCCATGCTTCGAATCCCTGCGGCCCACCACACACCCAACAGTTCGTAAGGTTGTACACAGAGGACACTTCTTCTGCCAGCTGCATGAATAGATTGGTTACAAGAAACCCCTCATTAGGGTCTGAGGGGGCAGATGCAGAAATATCAAGGGTTAATGCTCCAAGGGTACACCAAAATAGAAAGACAAACATCTTGTTCATATCATAGGGAATATCACATGGATAAAGCAGTTTCCCAGAAGGTCATGCAGATGATCAACAGCTCCACAGGTTCTCTAAGGCAGACCTCGGGTCTTTCACCTAGAAGAAAAAAAAAAAAAACGGACTCGGTCCATTTTAGGGAACCGGTAGATAGTTATTATTAGAAAGATGGAATAATCCACCTTGTATTAATCTTGAATTCTTTTCCATGAGCATCTTTTGCCCTCCAGGTATATTTATTAATTGGAGTTTCGAGTACCAGGGGTATTGTTCCCACAGTGGGGAGTTCAACCAAAACTGGTTGGCCTGGAGAGTATGAGGGAGATTTGGAATGCTCAAGTATGGTTGGTATGATTTCTGGGGCTTTGGGGCAAAAGGCTGTAATTTTTGGGCATCCGTTTACCCCCCAACGGCAATTAACACTGGTCAATGCTTCCCTTAGCCGCTCAGCCCATCCTGGCATATGAGGTTTAAGAAAGCGTTTTAACAGACCGTTGGTTCGTTCCACGATTCCATTTGCTTGTGGGTAATAGGGGGTATGATATACCCAAGTAATTCCTTCCTGGGTTGCCCACTCTTGAACTGTTTTGGCAGTGAAGTGGGAACCATTGTCTGATTGGATGGACTGTGGTTTAGGGAATGTACCAAACCACCCCTTCAGTGCCTTTACTGTGTTTTCCCCAGTTGCTCTGGCAAATGCCTCAGCCGAGACCAATCCTGACACTATTTCTACCCCGACCAACACATATTGCTTCCCTTCTGATTTTCGGAAAGGGCCAATATAGTCCACTTGCCAAGCTTCCCACAGCCCTTTCCCCTCTCTTAGGTGCAGGGGGTCATGTTCCAGAGGGTGTCTTTCCAAACGGGTGCGGCATTGGTCACAAGCAGAGACACAAGTCTTGCACTCTTCTCTGCTAACTGGCCAACCCCTTGCTTGGGCCTCACAATACAGATCTTTTATTCCAGAGTGTTTTCTTTTCACATGCAGCCATTCTAGCAACCGTTCCCAATTTTCTGTTATTTGGGTGTTTTGCAGGGGAGCCAATCTGGCTAGTTCATCTGCTCTGCCATTCCATTGGCTAGCAGAGGAACCATCCTCTTGGTGGGAGGCCACCCATCCCACTGCGAATTTTCCCTTTTTAGCAATGGCCAGAATATCTTGCCATTTCTCCTTCTGCCATACAGGTATTCTATTAACTTCCCAGTCATTCTCCTCCCAGAAGAGTATCCATTCAGTACAGCCCTTAAATACAGCATAGGAGTCAGTATAGATGTGGACAGGAGAAGTAGATTCAGCCTCATGCTGAAAAACACTCCAGACTGCAATCAACTCCCCCACTTGAGCACTACCTTCCCCTTCAGTAATTATCTGTTCATTGGTATCCACACTGAGTGCCACAGATCTGTACTTCCAGGTCTTCCCTTCCCGCTTAGAGGAGGCATCTGTGAACCATGCATTCAGTATCTGTCCAGAGAATGTAGGTGCTATTTGTATTACGGAGGACGGTTTGTTAGCCTCCCAGTCTGGACCCATTTCCTCCTGGAAGGTCAACATTTTGGTGGTTCCCTCAGATACTGAAAAGATGTCACAGTAGTGCTCTATCTGGGCATACCATTTCCTCACAGAGGCTCTTTGGGCCACCCCTTCAGGTGGTGGTGTTCCTGCCAGAATTGTCTTAATTACTTTGAATGGGCCTCTAAGCACTATTTGTTGCTGTTTAATGGTCTTCTCAGCTTCCCGCAGGGCTAAACTAACCACAAACAAACCCTTTTCCCACACCGTGTATCTTTTTTCTGCATCCTTAAAACTACGACTGTAAAATGAAATTGGTCTGACAGGGGCTTCTGGACCCTTTTGCCATAAGTGTACTGATAAGCCAGACTTAGCAAATCCCCATTCAATGTGCACAGGGTCAGTAGGGTGAATAGGACCAAGAGCTTGGTGGGCAGTGGCTTCAAATATTAGCAGCTGTAATGCTTCTTCGTGGGGCTCTTCCCACTGCCATTGAACGCCTTTGCGTAACAAATCATATAGGGGTCTTGCAATAATTGAAAAATCAGGAATATGTTTCCTCCAAAACACAAGTAATCCTAGTGCATGTTGCAAATCCTTTTTGGATTCTGGCATTTTGATCTGGTCCAGGGAGGAAAGGGTGTCTGGTGGAATACAGGTCATTCCCCCCTTCCACCAGATTCCCAAAAACTTCACTTCACTTGAGGGCGTCTGTACTTTCTCAGGTGGTATTCTCAGCCCCAAATTTTCTAGATGTGAAATTATATTATCCTGGGTTACTCGTACCCCTTCAATATCTTCTCCTGCTACCAGAATGTCATCAATATATTGGTAAACACTGACCCCTGGCTCTAGTTGGACCTTTTCCAGTTCCTGTGCCAGCGCATGGTGGGCAAAAGTGGGTGAGTGCTTAAATCCCTGTGGGAGACGTGTGAATGTGAATTGTTGACCACCCCATGTAAAAGCAAAGCGGTCTTGGTCCTCAGGTTGCAGCGGGACCATAAAAAACATATCTTTCACATCCACTGTACCCATAATCGAGTGTGCTTTCTCCTGTATTGTAGCTATGAGTTCAGCAATATTTGGCACTGCAGCTGTTAGTGGTTCAGTATTGGCATTAAGCCTGCGGTAATCAATGGTCAGCCTCCATGTGCCATTAGGCTTTCGTACAGGCCAAACTGGGGAATTGAAAGCAGAGTGGGTGGGAACCACAATGCCCTGTTTTTTTAAGTCCTCCAGTACAGGCACTATTCCTTCTTTAGCTCCCAGAGGTATAGGATAAGGTTTAACATTTGTCAGCTTTGAGTGAGGTAGGAGAGGTACGGCTTTCAGCAGCCGAATGCTCATTATGGGAGACCCAAAAGACCATTTTCGCCCTTTGTTGTCTGACCAGGTTTTCCCTTTTAAAACGTCAAGCCCTAGGAGGTTAGTTGGAAACTCCCCTACGACCATTGACACCTTAGTGTCCTTATCTTCCCCCGGCAAGCGTAACCGGATGGTTGCTAATGCCTGTGCATGGGTTTGACCCAGGGCGTCTGCTACCAGCAATTTTTGTTTGGAGGGCACCACTCCACAATCAGTAGCATCCTTCGTTTTAATAGCTGAGATCTGAGCCCCGGTGTCTACTAAAAATGTAATAGGAATTTGTTTTGGTCCTACAATGCCAGTGATTAGTAAATCGCCCTGGCCATTTTCGGTGAGCTGACGAATATACATCCACCCTTCACCCCTCCGCCCACCATTGGGGGGTGAAGACTTCAGTTTCCCTGAGGCTGAAAAGAAGGCATGCCTTTATTCTCCTCAGACAGGTCTATTAAGGGGGGTGCAGTGGGCTCAATTTTCTGATTGGGCTCAGGCCAGTTCTTCACAATCACTTCTAATTGTTTTGTGTTTAGCCCATCTATCACTTCTTTGGGGATATTTTTCTTTAGACCTAAGTTCCACCAATATTGCCGGGTATTTGTGTGTTCCCTGCCCCCTGTTCCAAGCCGGCTGGGGGCACGGTTAAACCCCTGGGGACTTGAGGGCAAGTGGTTCAGTTTTACATGCCTCAAGCCCCTAGGGTCAGTTTTTTTAATTTCTTCAGGGATACTATATTGCCTGGCATAGTCTAATAACTCCCTTCCGACCTCCTCCCACGTCCATGGTTTCAAGTCAGGCTGGCTGCCTCCGTGTGCTAAATTATGTCTTAGAGCAGCCTGCATCCTGGAGGAAATTGGGGTATCAGCTATTTCTTTTTGGAGCTGGATGCCTCTTATTTTAAGCGAGTCGGGGAGGCCCCTAACCAGGGCAGTCATTCTGTTTGCGTCTACCAGGAGAGAAAGAGGGGATTCAAAATGATGTTTTAGTTCCCTTTCATATATCATCTGCAGGCATGCAGCCTTTTGCACATTCTCCATTATCTGATTCATCCCTCCCCGCAGAATTAGGGGTTCACCCCTCTCTTTTGGATCAAACCCCCCTGCCCAATAGGCAGCTCTTTGCGTAAGACTGCAGGGTCCACTTCTGTTTTTTGTAGTTAGAAAAACATTATCACCCCAATAGCCCATGGCTTCAGCTTCTGTTAACAGAATCTGATCACCTCCAGTTTTTGAAACTCGCCAGACATATTCCACCTCAGATTCCCCAGCAGAGCGTGCAAATTCTTTACGAATTTTGGCCAATTCAGTTGAGGAGAAAGGTGTTTCTTTGGTTGTGATAGTGGGGGTAACCTCCCCATCCTCATATAAAACTTCAGTTTTAATGAGAGGTCTGATATGCGCAGCAGCTTCCTTAGCCGCTGTCAATTCTGCCCGAGGATATATGGGGGCAGGCTCCAAGTAATTCACACCCTCTTTTGAGTCCAAATACGAATTTTGCCTCCTCTCCTTTTCCAATTGAATTTTAAGATCTGCCACTACGTCTTTCAAAGTGGCAACATGGCTTTGTAGTGACGAAACTAAGTCCTGCAAAGAGGAAATAGTTATATTTTCCTGTTCATGCCATTCATCTTTCTCTCTCACTGCAGCTGCTAAACAGGCGCCTAACACTGCACAAATAAAAGCTTTCCCTTTTCCGGTTTTTGCCTTGGCTTCCTTTTGCAGAGCCAAAATACGATCAGCCACACTCTGGAAATTATTCCAGTTTTCATAAGCCCAATCAAGACCTTGTATAGATGGGCGGGCCCCGTGAATTTCTAAAAGGTTAAAAAGCCTCTCACACCGGGCCATCTCTTTTGTTTCACAAAGCATTTCTTAATGGGGCACTAAGTTTCACAGCGGATTCAGATAAAAACACTGTTTGTACCAGCAAAATCTTCCCTGGAAAAACGTACACTTTTAAAAGGCTTACTCCAAAATAATCTTCTCCAGGAAAAAATGCACAATAGATTTCCCAGGAGAGGTCACACACAAGAAAAAACAACAACAACTTGGGCTTCTCAAGGAAGTCACACTATTTCCCTGAGTGAACCCACACTTGCAAAAGCTTCTTAGCTTTTGTACCTCAAATTTTTTTTTGTTACACTAGGATAACAACCTTGTGATTCTTAGGGAAGAGTTACTCTGTTTCCCTGAGCGAACACACACCGGCAGAAGTTTCTTAACTTTTGCTGCAATACTGGGCTTCTCGGGAAAGCCACACTTTACAAATATCACCAACACTGGGTTTCCTAAAAGAGGGTACTGAGAATTCTCGGGGAGGTCACACTATAAAGTCAACAGTTGTACCCCAGATAATCTTCCCCGGGAATGCACACACAAATTTAAAGCAGGGTACAGAGGATTCTCGAGGAGGTCACACTATAAAACCAACAGTTGTACCCCGGATAATCTTCCCCAAGAAAGCACACACATTTAAAGCTTTTGAGAACTCCCACACAGTCTCTCTGAAAATTTCGCTTCGTCCTTCTCCGGCCACTTCCCTCGCGGGCGAGTGGAAACGCGAATCTGGACTCCACTCTCGCTTCGTACTAAAAGTACGTCTCAGGCACACACACACATTTCGGGGTTCTCAGAAATGCAGTAATTTTGCTGTGATACTTTTCACTGCACGGGAATCCTGCCGACTACGCCATTTAAATGTCAAGGTCCGGAGACATTAGATGTCTCGGTCCGGAGACACAGTTCTTTTAAATATTCCCGTGTTGTGAAATTAAAGGCACAAACGAGGCCAAAGTATCAACAGCTAGACTATTTATTAGATAAAGTGGACATAAGAAGGGAGAGGGAGAAAATGGAGAGAGAGAGAGGGAGAGAGAGAGGGAGAAGAGGGAAGGAATTAGAAGGAGAAAGTCAGAAAGATATTATATTACCAACGGTCAGGGGTGGTGAGAGTCCAAGATGCGTTGCGTTGCCCCGTGATGTTATGGTGCCGTCTTCTCTCTTCTTCCTTGACAGTGTCACTCAGGTCTTTTATACAGTTTTTTAGTCCTCAGGCAGGTGTTGGTATGTCAGGTATTCCAGAGGCAAGGAAATAATCCAGGTATCTGTTCCCCCGGAAATCTTTCTGTGTATCGCTGTGTATGTGGGCAAGATTTTTGGATGGAGGCGAGGGGGGCCTCCGTCCCCCCCCCTCCATTCAGACAAGTCTTCCCACATTCCTTTACACAGGTGGTGGAAACCATCGTATCACCCTGCCCAAGGTACTTGATGGGCGGGAACCGCCCTGTCCAAAAAGCGTGATGGCTGGGTCGTTAGGTCCATTGTTGTCACCCTGCCCAAGGTACTTGATGGGCGGGAACCACCCTGTCCAAAAAGCGTGATGGCTGGGTCGTTAGGTCCATTGTTGTAGTCCGACGTTATCATGATGCAATCACAAGCTGATTTGCATCCAGGATTGGTAGACAGGATTAGTCCGATGTGGTAGACAGGATTCTTTCCAGTGGCTCTGCTATCAGTTTATCTTTGTTGATTTACATTAAGAGAGACAAACTTCTCGTCTTCCACACCATCTGATCTAACTTCTGGAGCCAGTCAAAATGAGCCTTAGAATTCTTCCCTACCTTATTCCTGTGCTGAGATACAGGCTGCTCCAACCTGCTGTAAAATGCTTGATTTCGAGAGTGAGCGAAACTAATGAAAACATTGTTGGGGTAAAACCTAAAGGGAAAGACCTAGCACCAAATCCAATTTGCCATCTGATCTAACTTCTGGAGGCAGTCAAAATGAGCCTTAGAATTCTTCCCTACCTTATTCCTGTGCTGAGATACAGGCTGCTCCAACCTGCTGTAAAATGCTTGATTTCCAGAGTGAGCGAAACTAATGAAAACATTGTTGGGGTAAAACCTAAAGGGAAAGACCTAGCACCAAATCCAATTTGCCATCTGATCTAACTTCTGGAGGCAGTCAAAATGAGCCTTAGAATTCTTCCCTACCTTATTCCTGTGCTGAGATACAGGCTGCTCCAACCTGCTGTAAAATGCTTGATTTCGAGAGTGAGCGAAACTAATGAAAACATTGTTGGGGTAAAACCTAAAGGGAAAGACCTAGCACCAAATCCAATTTGCCATCTGATCTAACTTCTGGAGGCAGTCAAAATGATCCTTAGAATTCTTCCCTACCTTATTCCTGTGCTGAGATACAGGCTGCTCCAACCTGCTGTAAAATGCTTGATTTCGAGAGTGAGCGAAACTAATGAAAACATTGTTGGGGTAAAACCTAAAGGGAAAGACCTAGCACCAAATCCAATTTGCCATCTGATCTAACTTCTGGAGGCAGTCAAAATGAGCCTTAGAATTCTTCCCTACCTTATTCCTGTGCTGAGAAACAGGCTGCTCCAACCTGCTGTAAAATGCTTGATTTTGAGAGTGAGCGAAACTAATGAAAACATTGTTGGGGTAAAACCTAAAGGGAAAGACCTAGCACCAAATCCAATTTGCCATCTGATCTAACTTCTGGAGGCAGTCAAAATGAGCATTTGAATTCTTCCCTACCTTATTCCTGTGCTGAGATACAGGCTGCTCCAACCTGCTGTAAAATGCTTGATTTCGAGAGTGAGCGAAACTAATGAAAACATTGTTGGGGTAAAACCTAAAGGGGGAAAGACCTAGCACCAAATCCAATTTGCCATCTGATCTAACTTCTGGAGGCAGTCAAAATGAGCCTTAGAATTCTTCCCTACCTTATTCCTGTGCTGAGATACAGGCTGCTCCAACCTGCTGTAAAATGCTTGATTTCCAGAGTGAGCGAAACTAATGAAAACATTGTTGGGGTAAAACCTAAAGGGAAAGACCTAGCACCAAATCCAATTTGCCATCTGATCTAACTTCTGGAGGCAGTCAAAATGAGCCTTAGAATTCTTCCCTACCTTATTCCTGTGCTGAGATACAGGCTGCTCCAACCTGCTGTAAAATGCTTGATTTCGAGAGTGAGCGAAACTAATGAAAACATTGTTGGGGTAAAACCTAAAGGGAAAGACCTAGCACCAAATCCAATTTGCCATCTGATCTAACTTCTGGAGGCAGTCAAAATGAGCCTTAGAATTCTTCCCTACCTTATTCCTGTGCTGAGATACAGGCTGCTCCAACCTGCTGTAAAATGCTTGATTTCGAGAGTGAGCGAAACTAATGAAAACATTGTTGGGGTAAAACCTAAAGGGAAAGACCTAGCACCAAATCCAATTTGCCATCTGATCTAACTTCTGGAGGCAGTCAAAATGAGCCATAGAATTCTTCCCTACCTTATTCCTGTGCTGAGATACAGGCTGCTCCAACCTGCTGTAAAATGCTTGATTTCGAGAGTGAGTGAAACTAATGAAAACATTGTTGGGGTAAAACCTAAAGGGAAAGACCTAGCACCAAATCCAATTTGCCATCTGATCTAACTTCTGGAGGCAGTCAAAATGATCCTTAGAATTCTTCCCTACCTTATTCCTGTGCTGAGATACAGGCTGCTCCAACCTGCTGTAAAATGCTTGATTTCGAGGAGTGAGCGAAACTAATGAAAACATTGTTGGGGTAAAACCTAAAGGGAAAGACCTAGCACCAAATCCAATTTGCCATCTGATCTAACTTCTGGAGGCAGTCAAAATGAGCCTTAGAATTCTTCCCTACCTTATTCCTGTGCTGAGATACAGGCTGCTCCAACCTGCTGTAAAATGCTTGATTTCGAGAGTGAGCGAAACTAATGAAAACATTGTTGGGGTAAAACCTAAAGGGAAAGACCTAGCACCAAATCCAATTTGCCATCTGATCTAACTTCTGGAGGCAGTCAAAATGATCCTTAGAATTCTTCCCTACCTTATTCCTGTGCTGAGATACAGGCTGCTCCAACCTGCTGTAAAATGCTTGATTTCGAGAGTGAGCGAAACTAATGAAAACATTGTTGGGGTAAAACCTAAAGGGAAAGACCTAGCACCAAATCCAATTTGCCATCTGATCTAACTTCTGGAGGCAGTCAAAATGAGCCTTAGAATTCTTCCCTACCTTATTCCTGTGCTGAGATACAGGCTGCTCCAACCTGCTGTAAAATGCTTGATTTCGAGAGTGAGCGAAACTAATGAAAACATTGTTGGGGTAAAACCTAAAGGGAAAGACCTAGCACCAAATCCAATTTGCCATCTGATCTAACTTCTGGAGGCAGTCAAAATGAGCCTTAGAATTCTTCCCTACCTTATTCCTGTGCTGAGATACAGGCTGCTCCAACCTGCTGTAAAATGCTTGATTTCGAGAGTGAGCGAAACTAATGAAAACATTGTTGGGGTAAAACCTAAAGGGAAAGACCTAGCACCAAATCCAATTTGCCATCTGATCTAACTTCTGGAGGCAGTCAAAATGAGCCTTAGAATTCTTCCCTACCTTATTCCTGTGCTGAGATACAGGCTGCTCCAACCTGCTGTAAAATGCTTGATTTCGAGAGTGAGCGAAACTAATGAAAACATTGTTGGGGTAAAACCTAAAGGGAAAGACCTAGCACCAAATCCAATTTGCCATCTGATCTAACTTCTGGAGGCAGTCAAAATGAGCCTTAGAATTCTTCCCTACCTTATTCCTGTGCTGAGATACAGGCTGCTCCAACCTGCTGTAAAATGCTTGATTTCGAGAGTGAGCGAAACTAATGAAAACATTGTTGGGGTAAAACCTAAAGGGAAAGACCTAGCACCAAATCCAATTTGCCATCTGATCTAACTTCTGGAGGCAGTCAAAATGAGCCTTAGAATTCTTCCCTACCTTATTCCTGTGCTGAGATACAGGCTGCTCCAACCTGCTGTAAAATGCTTGATTTCGAGAGTGAGCGAAACTAATGAAAACATTGTTGGGGTAAAACCTAAAGGGAAAGACCTAGCACCAAATCCAATTTGCCATCTGATCTAACTTCTGGAGGCAGTCAAAATGAGCCTTAGAATTCTTCCCTACCTTATTCCTGTGCTGAGATACAGGCTGCTCCAACCTGCTGTAAAATGCTTGATTTCGAGAGTGAGCGAAACTAATGAAAACATTGTTGGGGTAAAACCTAAAGGGAAAGACCTAGCACCAAATCCAATTTGCCATCTGATCTAACTTCTGGAGGCAGTCAAAATGAGCCTTAGAATTCTTCCCTACCTTATTCCTGTGCTGAGATACAGGCTGCTCCAACCTGCTGTAAAATGCTTGATTTCGAGAGTGAGCGAAACTAATGAAAACATTGTTGGGGTAAAACCTAAAGGGAAAGACCTAGCACCAAATCCAATTTGCCATCTGATCTAACTTCTGGAGGCAGTCAAAATGAGCCTTAGAATTCTTCCCTACCTTATTCCTGTGCTGAGATACAGGCTGCTCCAACCTGCTGTAAAATGCTTGATTTCGAGAGTGAGCGAAACTAATGAAAACATTGTTGGGGTAAAACCTAAAGGGAAAGACCTAGCACCAAATCCAATTTGCCATCTGATCTAACTTCTGGAGGCAGTCAAAATGAGCCTTAGAATTCTTCCCTACCTTATTCCTGTGCTGAGATACAGGCTGCTCCAACCTGCTGTAAAATGCTTGATTTCGAGAGTGAGCGAAACTAATGAAAACATTGTTGGGGTAAAACCTAAAGGGAAAGACCTAGCACCAAATCCAATTTGCCATCTGATCTAACTTCTGGAGGCAGTCAAAATGAGCCTTAGAATTCTTCCCTACCTTATTCCTGTGCTGAGATACAGGCTGCTCCAACCTGCTGTAAAATGCTTGATTTCGAGAGTGAGCGAAACTAATGAAAACATTGTTGGGGTAAAACCTAAAGGGAAAGACCTAGCACCAAATCCAATTTGCCATCTGATCTAACTTCTGGAGGCAGTCAAAATGAGCATTTGAATTCTTCCCTACCTTATTCCTGTGCTGAGATACAGGCTGCTCCAACCTAACCTGCTGTAAAATGCTTGATTTCGAGAGTGAGCGAAACTAATGAAAACATTGTTGGGGTAAAACCTAAAGGGAAAGACCTAGCACCAAATCCAATTTGCCATCTGATCTAACTTCTGGAGGCAGTCAAAATGAGCCTTAGAATTCTTCCCTACCTTATTCCTGTGCTGAGATACAGGCTGCTCCAACCTGCTGTAAAATGCTTGATTTCGAGAGTGAGCGAAACTAATGAAAACATTGTTGGGGTAAAACCTAAAGGGAAAGACCTAGCACCAAATCCAATTTGCCATCTGATCTAACTTCTGGAGGCAGTCAAAATGAGCCTTAGAATTCTTCCCTACCTTATTCCTGTGCTGAGATACAGGCTGCTCCAACCTGCTGTAAAATGCTTGATTTCGAGAGTGAGCGAAACTAATGAAAACATTGTTAGGGTAAAACCTAAAGGGAAAGACCTAGCACCAAATCCAATTTGCCATCTGATCTAACTTCTGGAGGCAGTCAAAATGAGCCTTAGAATTCTTCCCTACCTTATTCCTGTGCTGAGATACAGGCTGCTCCAACCTGCTGTAAAATGCTTGATTTCGAGAGTGAGCGAAACTAATGAAAACATTGTTGGGGTAAAACCTAAAGGGAAAGACCTAGCACCAAATCCAATTTGCCATCTGATCTAACTTCTGGAGGCAGTCAAAATGATCCTTAGAATTCTTCCCTACCTTATTCCTGTGCTGAGATACAGGCTGCTCCAACCTGCTGTAAAATGCTTGATTTCGAGAGTGAGCGAAACTAATGAAAACATTGTTGGGGTAAAACCTAAAGGGAAAGACCTAGCACCAAATCCAATTTGCCATCTGATCTAACTTCTGGAGGCAGTCAAAATGATCCTTAGAATTCTTCCCTACCTTATTCCTGTGCTGAGATACAGGCTGCTCCAACCTGCTGTAAAATGCTTGATTTCGAGAGTGAGCGAAACTAATGAAAACATTGTTGGGGTAAAACCTAAAGGGAAAGACCTAGCACCAAATCCAATTTGCCATCTGATCTAACTTCTGGAGGCAGTCAAAATAAGCCTTAGAAATTCTTCCCTACCTTATTCCTGTGCTGAGATACAGGCTGCTCCAACCTGCTGTAAAATGCTTGATTTCGAGAGTGAGCGAAACTAATGAAAACATTGTTGGGGTAAAACCTAAAGGGAAAGACCTAGCACCAAATCCAATTTGCCATCTGATCTAACTTCTGGAGGCAGTCAAAATGATCCTTAGAATTCTTCCCTACCTTATTCCTGTGCTGAGATACAGGCTGCTCCAACCTGCTGTAAAATGCTTGATTTCGAGAGTGAGCGAAACTAATGAAAACATTGTTGGGGTAAAACCTAAAGGGAAAGACCTAGCACCAAATCCAATTTGCCATCTGATCTAACTCTGGAGGCAGTCAAAATGATCCTTAGAATTCTTCCCTACCTTATGTGCTGAGATACAGGCTGCTCCAACCTGCTGTAAAATGCTTGATTTCGAGAGTGAGCGAAACTAATGAAAACATTGTTGGGGTAAAACCTAAAGGGAAAGACCTAGCACCAAATCCAATTTGCCATCTGATCTAACTTCTGGAGGCAGTCAAAATGATCCTTAGAATTCTTCCCTACCTTATTCCTGTGCTGAGATACAGGCTGCTCCAACCTGCTGTAAAATGCTTGATTTCGAGAGTGAGCGAAACTAATGAAAACATTGTTGGGGTAAAAACCTAAAGGGAAAGACCTAGCACCAAATCCAATTTGCCATCTGATCTAACTTCTGGAGGCAGTCAAAATGAGCCTTAGAATTCTTCCCTACCTTATTCCTGTGCTGAGATACAGGCTGCTCCAACCTGCTGTAAAATGCTTGATTTCGAGAGTGAGCGAAACTAATGAAAACATTGTTGGGGTAAAACCTAAAGGGAAAGACCTAGCACCAAATCCAATTTGCCATCTGATCTAACGTCTGGAGGCAGTCAAAATGAGCCTTAGAATTCTTCCCTACCTTATTCCTGTGCTGAGATACAGGCTGCTCCAACCTGCTGTAAAATGCTTGATTTCGAGAGTGAGCGAAACTAATGAAAACATTGTTGGGGTAAAACCTAAAGGGAAAGACCTAGCACCAAATCCAATTTGCCATCTGATCTAACTTCTGGAGGCAGTCAAAATGAGCCTTAGAATTCTTCCCTACCTTATTCCTGTGCTGAGATACAGGCTGCTCCAACCTGCTGTAAAATGCTTGATTTCGAGAGTGAGCGAAACTAATGAAAACATTGTTGGGGGTAAAACCTAAAGGGAAAGACCTAGCACCAAATCCAATTTGCCATCTGATCTAACTTCTGGAGGCAGTCAAAATGAGCCTTAGAATTCTTCCCTACCTTATTCCTGTGCTGAGATACAGGCTGCTCCAACCTGCTGTAAAATGCTTGATTTCGAGAGTGAGCGAAACTAATGAAAACATTGTTGGGGTAAAACCTAAAGGGAAAGACCTAGCACCAAATCCAATTTGCCATCTGATCTAACTTCTGGAGGCAGTCAAAATGAGCCTTAGAATTCTTCCCTACCTTATTCCTGTGCTGAGATACAGGCTGCTCCAACCTGCTGTAAAATGCTTGATTTCGAGAGTGAGCGAAACTAATGAAAACATTGTTGGGGTAAAACCTAAAGGGAAAGACCTAGCACCAAATCCAATTTGCCATCTGATCTAACTTCTGGAGGCAGTCAAAATGAGCCTTAGAATTCTTCCCTACCTTATTCCTGTGCTGAGATACAGGCTGCTCCAACCTGCTGTAAAATGCTTGATTTCGAGAGTGAGCGAAACTAATGAAAACATTGTTGGGGTAAAACTAAAGGGAAAGACCTAGCACCAAATCCAATTTGCCATCTGATCTAACTTCTGGAGGCAGTCAAAATGAGCCTTTGAATTCTTCCCTACCTTATTCCTGTGCTGAGATACAGGCTGCTCCAACCTGCTGTAAAATGCTTGATTTCGAGAGTGAGCGAAACTAATGAAAACATTGTTGGGGTAAAACCTAAAGGGAAAGACCTAGCACCAAATCCAATTTGCCATCTGATCTAACTTCTGGAGGCAGTCAAAATGAGCCTTAGAATTCTTCCCTACCTTATTCCTGTGCTGAGATACAGGCTGCTCCAACCTGCTGTAAAATGCTTGATTTCGAGAGTGAGCGAAACTAATGAAAACATTGTTGGGGTAAAACCTAAAGGGAAAGACCTAGCACCAAATCCAATTTGCCATCTGATCTAACTTCTGGAGGCAGTCAAAATGAGCCTTAGAATTCTTCCCTACCTTATTCCTGTGCTGAGATACAGGCTGCTCCAACCTGCTGTAAAATGCTTGATTTCGAGAGTGAGCGAAACTAATGAAAACATTGTTGGGGTAAAACCTAAAGGAAA
>NW_027145433.1:0-20705 GCF_026170545.1 Melanerpes formicivorus | reverse complement strand
AAAATGAGCCTTAGAATTCTTCCCTACCTTATTCCTGTGCTGAGATACAGGCTGCTCCAACCTGCTGTAAAATGCTTGATTTCGAGAGTGAGCGAAACTAATGAAAACATTGTTGGGGTAAAACCTAAAGGGAAAGACCTAGCACCAAATCCAATTTGCCATCTGATCTAACTTCTGGAGGCAGTCAAAATGAGCCTTAGAATTCTTCCCTACCTTATTCCTGTGCTGAGATACAGGCTGCTCCAACCTGCTGTAAAATGCTTGATTTCGAGAGTGAGCGAAACTAATGAAAACATTGTTGGGGTAAAACCTAAAGGGAAAGACCTAGCACCAAATCCAATTTGCCATCTGATCTAACTTCTGGAGGCAGTCAAAATGATCCTTAGAATTCTTCCCTACCTTATTCCTGTGCTGAGATACAGGCTGCTCCAACCTGCTGTAAAATGCTTGATTTCGAGAGTGAGCGAAACTAATGAAAACATTGTTGGGGTAAAACCTAAAGGGAAAGACCTAGCACCAAATCCAATTTGCCATCTGATCTAACTTCTGGAGGCAGTCAAAATGAGCATTTGAATTCTTCCCTACCTTATTCCTGTGCTGAGATACAGGCTGCTCCAACCTGCTGTAAAATGCTTGATTTCGAGAGTGAGCGAAACTAATGAAAACATTGTTGGGTAAAACCTAAAGGGAAAGACCTAGCACCAAATCCAATTTGCCATCTGATCTAACTTCTGGAGGCAGTCAAAATGATCCTTAGAATTCTTCCCTACCTTATTCCTGTGCTGAGATACAGGCTGCTCCAACCTGCTGTAAAATGCTTGATTTCGAGAGTGAGCGAAACTAATGAAAACATTGTTGGGGTAAAACCTAAAGGGAAAGACCTAGCACCAAATCCAATTTGCCATCTGATCTAACTTCTGGAGGCAGTCAAAATGAGCATTTGAATTCTTCCCTACCTTATTCCTGTGCTGAGATACAGGCTGCTCCAACCTGCTGTAAAATGCTTGATTTCGAGAGTGAGCGAAACTAATGAAAACATTGTTGGGGGTAAAACCTAAAGGGAAAGACCTAGCACCAAATCCAATTTGCCATCTGATCTAACTTCTGGAGGCAGTCAAAATGATCCTTAGAATTCTTCCCTACCTTATTCCTGTGCTGAGATACAGGCTGCTCCAACCTGCTGTAAAATGCTTGATTTCGAGAGTGAGCGAAACTAATGAAAACATTGTTGGGGTAAAACCTAAAGGGAAAGACCTAGCACCAAATCCAATTTGCCATCTGATCTAACTTCTGGAGGCAGTCAAAATGAGCATTTGAATTCTTCCCTACCTTATTCCTGTGCTGAGATACAGGCTGCTCCAACCTGCTGTAAAATGCTTGATTTCAAGAGTGAGCGAAACTAATGAAAACATTGTTGGGGTAAAACCTAAAGGGAAAGACCTAGCACCAAATCCAATTTGCCATCTGATCTAACTTCTGGAGGCAGTCAAAATGAGCCTTAGAATTCTTCCCTACCTTATTCCTGTGCTGAGATACAGGCTGCTCCAACCTGCTGTAAAAATGCTTGATTTCGAGAGTGAGCGAAACTAATGAAAACATTGTTGGGGTAAAACCTAAAGGGAAAGACCTAGCACCAAATCCAATTTGCCATCTGATCTAACTTCTGGAGGCAGTCAAAATGAGCCTTTGAATTCTTCCCTACCTTATTCCTGTGCTGAGATACAGGCTGCTCCAACCTGCTGTAAAATGCTTGATTTCGAGAGTGAGCGAAACTAATGAAAACATTGTTGGGGTAAAACCTAAAGGGAAAGACCTAGCACCAAATCCAATTTGCCATCTGATCTAACTTCTGGAGGCAGTCAAAATGATCCTTAGAATTCTTCCCTACCTTATTCCTGTGCTGAGATACAGGCTGCTCCAACCTGCTGTAAAATGCTTGATTTCGAGAGTGAGCGAAACTAATGAAAACATTGTTGGGGTAAAACCTAAAGGGAAAGACCTAGCACCAAATCCAATTTGCCATCTGATCTAACTTCTGGAGGCAGTCAAAATGATCCTTAGAATTCTTCCCTACCTTATTCCTGTGCTGAGATACAGGCTGCTCCAACCTGCTGTAAAATGCTTGATTTCGAGAGTGAGCGAAACTAATGAAAACATTGTTGGGGTAAAACCTAAAGGGAAAGACCTAGCACCAAATCCAATTTGCCATCTGATCTAACTTCTGGAGGCAGTCAAAATGAGCCTTAGAATTCTTCCCTACCTTATTCCTGTGCTGAGATACAGGCTGCTCCAACCTGCTGTAAAATGCTTGATTTCAAGAGTGAGCGAAACTAATGAAAACATTGTTGGGGTAAAACCTAAAGGGAAAGACCTAGCACCAAATCCAATTTGCCATCTGATCTAACTTCTGGAGGCAGTCAAAATGAGCCTTAGAATTCTTCCCTACCTTATTCCTGTGCTGAGATACAGGCTGCTCCAACCTGCTGTAAAATGCTTGATTTCGAGAGTGAGCGAAACTAATGAAAACATTGTTGGGGTAAAACCTAAAGGGAAAGACCTAGCACCAAATCCAATTTGCCATCTGATCTAACTTCTGGAGGCAGTCAAAATGAGCCTTTGAATTCTTCCCTACCTTATTCCTGTGCTGAGATACAGGCTGCTCCAACCTGCTGTAAAATGCTTGATTTCGAGAGTGAGCGAAACTAATGAAAACATTGTTGGGGTAAAACCTAAAGGGAAAGACCTAGCCACCAAATCCAATTTGCCATCTGATCTAACTTCTGGAGGCAGTCAAAATGATCCTTAGAATTCTTCCCTACCTTATTCCTGTGCTGAGATACAGGCTGCTCCAACCTGCTGTAAAATGCTTGATTTCGAGAGTGAGCGAAACTAATGAAAACATTGTTGGGGTAAAACCTAAAGGGAAAGACCTAGCACCAAATCCAATTTGCCATCTGATCTAACTTCTGGAGGCAGTCAAAATGATCCTTAGAATTCTTCCCTACCTTATTCCTGTGCTGAGATACAGGCTGCTCCAACCTGCTGTAAAATGCTTGATTTCGAGAGTGAGCGAAACTAATGAAAACATTGTTGGGGTAAAACCTAAAGGGAAAGACCTAGCACCAAATCCAATTTGCCATCTGATCTAACTTCTGGAGGCAGTCAAAATGATCCTTAGAATTCTTCCCTACCTTATTCCTGTGCTGAGATACAGGCTGCTCCAACCTGCTGTAAAATGCTTGATTTCGAGAGTGAGCGAAACTAATGAAAACATTGTTGGGGTAAAACCTAAAGGGAAAGACCTAGCACCAAATCCAATTTGCCATCTGATCTAACTTCTGGAGGCAGTCAAAATGATCCTTAGAATTCTTCCCTACCTTATTCCTGTGCTGAGATACAGGCTGCTCCAACCTGCTGTAAAATGCTTGATTTCGAGAGTGAGCGAAACTAATGAAAACATTGTTGGGGTAAAACCTAAAGGGAAAGACCTAGCACCAAATCCAATTTGCCATCTGATCTAACTTCTGGAGGCAGTCAAAATGAGCATTTGAATTCTTCCCTACCTTATTCCTGTGCTGAGATACAGGCTGCTCCAACCTGCTGTAAAATGCTTGATTTCAAGAGTGAGCGAAACTAATGAAAACATTGTTGGGGTAAAACCTAAAGGGAAAGACCTAGCACCAAATCCAATTTGCCATCTGATCTAACTTCTGGAGGCAGTCAAAATGAGCCTTAGAATTCTTCCCTACCTTATTCCTGTGCTGAGATACAGGCTGCTCCAACCTGCTGTAAAATGCTTGATTTCGAGAGTGAGCGAAACTAATGAAAACATTGTTGGGGTAAAACCTAAAGGGAAAGACCTAGCACCAAATCCAATTTGCCATCTGATCTAACTTCTGGAGGCAGTCAAAATGAGCCTTTGAATTCTTCCCTACCTTATTCCTGTGCTGAGATACAGGCTGCTCCAACCTGCTGTAAAATGCTTGATTTCGAGAGTGAGCGAAACTAATGAAAACATTGTTGGGGTAAAACCTAAAGGGAAAGACCTAGCACCAAATCCAATTTGCCATCTGATCTAACTTCTGGAGGCAGTCAAAATGATCCTTAGAATTCTTCCCTACCTTATTCCTGTGCTGAGATACAGGCTGCTCCAACCTGCTGTAAAATGCTTGATTTCGAGAGTGAGCGAAACTAATGAAAACATTGTTGGGGTAAAACCTAAAGGGAAAGACCTAGCACCAAATCCAATTTGCCATCTGATCTAACTTCTGGAGGCAGTCAAAATGATCCTTAGAATTCTTCCCTACCTTATTCCTGTGCTGAGATACAGGCTGCTCCAACCTGCTGTAAAATGCTTGATTTCGAGAGTGAGCGAAACTAATGAAAACATTGTTGGGGTAAAACCTAAAGGGAAAGACCTAGCACCAAATCCAATTTGCCATCTGATCTAACTTCTGGAGGCAGTCAAAATGATCCTTAGAATTCTTCCCTACCTTATTCCTGTGCTGAGATACAGGCTGCTCCAACCTGCTGTAAAATGCTTGATTTCGAGAGTGAGCGAAACTAATGAAAACATTGTTGGGGTAAAACCTAAAGGGAAAGACCTAGCACCAAATCCAATTTGCCATCTGATCTAACTTCTGGAGGCAGTCAAAATGATCCTTAGAATTCTTCCCTACCTTATTCCTGTGCTGAGATACAGGCTGCTCCAACCTGCTGTAAAATGCTTGATTTCGAGAGTGAGCGAAACTAATGAAAACATTGTTGGGGTAAAACCTAAAGGGAAAGACCTAGCACCAAATCCAATTTGCCATCTGATCTAACTTCTGGAGGCAGTCAAAATGATCCTTAGAATTCTTCCCTACCTTATTCCTGTGCTGAGATACAGGCTGCTCCAACCTGCTGTAAAATGCTTGATTTCGAGAGTGAGCGAAACTAATGAAAACATTGTTGGGGTAAAACCTAAAGGGAAAGACCTAGCACCAAATCCAATTTGCCATCTGATCTAACTTCTGGAGGCAGTCAAAATGAGCATTTGAATTCTTCCCTACCTTATTCCTGTGCTGAGATACAGGCTGCTCCAACCTGCTGTAAAATGCTTGATTTCGAGAGTGAGCGAAACTAATGAAAACATTGTTGGGGTAAAACCTAAAGGGAAAGACCTAGCACCAAATCCAATTTGCCATCTGATCTAACTTCTGGAGGCAGTCAAAATGAGCATTTGAATTCTTCCCTACCTTATTCCTGTGCTGAGATACAGGCTGCTCCAACCTGCTGTAAAATGCTTGATTTCGAGAGTGAGCGAAACTAATGAAAACATTGTTGGGGTAAAACCTAAAGGGAAAGACCTAGCACCAAATCCAATTTGCCATCTGATCTAACTTCTGGAGGCAGTCAAAATGAGCCTTTGAATTCTTCCCTACCTTATTCCTGTGCTGAGATACAGGCTGCTCCAACCTGCTGTAAAATGCTTGATTTCGAGAGTGAGCGAAACTAATGAAAACATTGTTGGGGTAAAACCTAAAGGGAAAGACCTAGCACCAAATCCAATTTGCCATCTGATCTAACTTCTGGAGGCAGTCAAAATGATCCTTTGAATTCTTCCCTACCTTATTCCTGTGCTGAGATACAGGCTGCTCCAACCTGCTGTAAAATGCTTGATTTCGAGAGTGAGCGAAACTAATGAAAACATTGTTGGGGTAAAACCTAAAGGGAAAGACCTAGCACCAAATCCAATTTGCCATCTGATCTAACTTCTGGAGGCAGTCAAAATGAGCCTTAGAATTCTTCCCTACCTTATTCCTGTGCTGAGATACAGGCTGCTCCAACCTGCTGTAAAATGCTTGATTTCGAGAGTGAGCGAAACTAATGAAAACATTGTTGGGGTAAAACCTAAAGGGAAAGACCTAGCACCAAATCCAATTTGCCATCTGATCTAACTTCTGGAGGCAGTCAAAATGAGCATTTGAATTCTTCCCTACCTTATTCCTGTGCTGAGATACAGGCTGCTCCAACCTGCTGTAAAATGCTTGATTTCGAGAGTGAGCGAAACTAATGAAAACATTGTTGGGGTAAAACCTAAAGGGAAAGACCTAGCACCAAATCCAATTTGCCATCTGATCTAACTTCTGGAGGCAGTCAAAATGATCCTTAGAATTCTTCCCTACCTTATTCCTGTGCTGAGATACAGGCTGCTCCAACCTGCTGTAAAATGCTTGATTTCGAGAGTGAGCGAAACTAATGAAAACATTGTTGGGGTAAAACCTAAAGGGAAAGACCTAGCACCAAATCCAATTTGCCATCTGATCTAACTTCTGGAGGCAGTCAAAATGAGCCTTAGAATTCTTCCCTACCTTATTCCTGTGCTGAGATACAGGCTGCTCCAACCTGCTGTAAAATGCTTGATTTCGAGAGTGAGCGAAACTAATGAAAACATTGTTGGGGTAAAACCTAAAGGGAAAGACCTAGCACCAAATCCAATTTGCCATCTGATCTAACTTCTGGAGGCAGTCAAAATGAGCCTTTGAATTCTTCCCTACCTTATTCCTGTGCTGAGATACAGGCTGCTCCAACCTGCTGTAAAATGCTTGATTTCGAGAGTGAGCGAAACTAATGAAAACATTGTTGGGGTAAAACCTAAAGGGAAAGACCTAGCACCAAATCCAATTTGCCATCTGATCTAACTTCTGGAGGCAGTCAAAATGAGCCTTAGAATTCTTCCCTACCTTATTCCTGTGCTGAGATACAGGCTGCTCCAACCTGCTGTAAAATGCTTGATTTCGAGAGTGAGCGAAACTAATGAAAACATTGTTGGGGTAAAACCTAAAGGGAAAGACCTAGCACCAAATCCAATTTGCCATCTGATCTAACTTCTGGAGGCAGTCAAAATGAGCCTTTGAATTCTTCCCTACCTTATTCCTGTGCTGAGATACAGGCTGCTCCAACCTGCTGTAAAATGCTTGATTTCGAGAGTGAGCGAAACTAATGAAAACATTGTTGGGGTAAAACCTAAAGGGAAAGACCTAGCACCAAATCCAATTTGCCATCTGATCTAACTTCTGGAGGCAGTCAAAATGAGCATTTGAATTCTTCCCTACCTTATTCCTCTGCTGAGATACAGGCTGCTCCAACCTGCTGTAAAATGCTTGATTTCGAGAGTGAGCGAAACTAATGAAAACATTGTTGGGGTAAAACCTAAAGGGAAAGACCTAGCACCAAATCCAATTTGCCATCTGATCTAACTTCTGGAGGCAGTCAAAATGAGCCTTTGAATTCTTCCCTACCTTATTCCTGTGCTGAGATACAGGCTGCTCCAACCTGCTGTAAAATGCTTGATTTCGAGAGTGAGCGAAACTAATGAAAACATTGTTGGGGTAAAACCTAAAGGGAAAGACCTAGCACCAAATCCAATTTGCCATCTGATCTAACTTCTGGAGGCAGTCAAAATGATCCTTTGAATTCTTCCCTACCTTATTCCTGTGCTGAGATACAGGCTGCTCCAACCTGCTGTAAAATGCTTGATTTCGAGAGTGAGCGAAACTAATGAAAACATTGTTGGGGTAAAACCTAAAGGGAAAGACCTAGCACCAAATCCAATTTGCCATCTGATCTAACTTCTGGAGGCAGTCAAAATGATCCTTAGAATTCTTCCCTACCTTATTCCTGTGCTGAGATACAGGCTGCTCCAACCTGCTGTAAAATGCTTGATTTCGAGAGTGAGCGAAACTAATGAAAACATTGTTGGGGTAAAACCTAAAGGGAAAGACCTAGCACCAAATCCAATTTGCCATCTGATCTAACTTCTGGAGGCAGTCAAAATGAGCATTTGAATTCTTCCCTACCTTATTCCTGTGCTGAGATACAGGCTGCTCCAACCTGCTGTAAAATGCTTGATTTCAAGAGTGAGCGAAACTAATGAAAACATTGTTGGGGTAAAACCTAAAGGGAAAGACCTAGCACCAAATCCAATTTGCCATCTGATCTAACTTCTGGAGGCAGTCAAAATGATCCTTAGAATTCTTCCCTACCTTATTCCTGTGCTGAGATACAGGCTGCTCCAACCTGCTGTAAAATGCTTGATTTCGAGAGTGAGCGAAACTAATGAAAACATTGTTGGGGTAAAACCTAAAGGGAAAGACCTAGCACCAAATCCAATTTGCCATCTGATCTAACTTCTGGAGGCAGTCAAAATGAGCCTTTGAATTCTTCCCTACCTTATTCCTGTGCTGAGATACAGGCTGCTCCAACCTGCTGTAAAATGCTTGATTTCGAGAGTGAGCGAAACTAATGAAAACATTGTTGGGGTAAAACCTAAAGGGAAAGACCTAGCACCAAATCCAATTTGCCATCTGATCTAACTTCTGGAGGCAGTCAAAATGAGCCTTAGAATTCTTCCCTACCTTATTCCTGTGCTGAGATACAGGCTGCTCCAACCTGCTGTAAAATGCTTGATTTCGAGAGTGAGCGAAACTAATGAAAACATTGTTGGGGTAAAACCTAAAGGGAAAGACCTAGCACCAAATCCAATTTGCCATCTGATCTAACTTCTGGAGGCAGTCAAAATGATCCTTAGAATTCTTCCCTACCTTATTCCTGTGCTGAGATACAGGCTGCTCCAACCTGCTGTAAAATGCTTGATTTCGAGAGTGAGCGAAACTAATGAAAACATTGTTGGGGTAAAACCTAAAGGGAAAGACCTAGCACCAAATCCAATTTGCCATCTGATCTAACTTCTGGAGGCAGTCAAAATGAGCCTTAGAATTCTTCCCTACCTTATTCCTGTGCTGAGATACAGGCTGCTCCAACCTGCTGTAAAATGCTTGATTTCGAGAGTGAGCGAAACTAATGAAAACATTGTTGGGGTAAAACCTAAAGGGAAAGACCTAGCACCAAATCCAATTTGCCATCTGATCTAACTTCTGGAGGCAGTCAAAATGAGCATTTGAATTCTTCCCTACCTTATTCCTGTGCTGAGATACAGGCTGCTCCAACCTGCTGTAAAATGCTTGATTTCGAGAGTGAGCGAAACTAATGAAAACATTGTTGGGGTAAAACCTAAAGGGAAAGACCTAGCACCAAATCCAATTTGCCATCTGATCTAACTTCTGGAGGCAGTCAAAATGAGCCTTTGAATTCTTCCCTACCTTATTCCTGTGCTGAGATACAGGCTGCTCCAACCTGCTGTAAAATGCTTGATTTCGAGAGTGAGCGAAACTAATGAAAACATTGTTGGGGTAAAACCTAAAGGGAAAGACCTAGCACCAAATCCAATTTGCCATCTGATCTAACTTCTGGAGGCAGTCAAAATGATCCTTTGAATTCTTCCCTACCTTATTCCTGTGCTGAGATACAGGCTGCTCCAACCTGCTGTAAAATGCTTGATTTCGAGAGTGAGCGAAACTAATGAAAACATTGTTGGGGTAAAACCTAAAGGGAAAGACCTAGCACCAAATCCAATTTGCCATCTGATCTAACTTCTGGAGGCAGTCAAAATGATCCTTAGAATTCTTCCCTACCTTATTCCTGTGCTGAGATACAGGCTGCTCCAACCTGCTGTAAAATGCTTGATTTCGAGAGTGAGCGAAACTAATGAAAACATTGTTGGGGTAAAACCTAAAGGGAAAGACCTAGCACCAAATCCAATTTGCCATCTGATCTAACTTCTGGAGGCAGTCAAAATGAGCCTTAGAATTCTTCCCTACCTTATTCCTGTGCTGAGATACAGGCTGCTCCAACCTGCTGTAAAATGCTTGATTTCGAGAGTGAGCGAAACTAATGAAAACATTGTTGGGGTAAAACCTAAAGGGAAAGACCTAGCACCAAATCCAATTTGCCATCTGATCTAACTTCTGGAGGCAGTCAAAATGATCCTTAGAATTCTTCCCTACCTTATTCCTGTGCTGAGATACAGGCTGCTCCAACCTGCTGTAAAATGCTTGATTTCGAGAGTGAGCGAAACTAATGAAAACATTGTTGGGGTAAAACCTAAAGGGAAAGACCTAGCACCAAATCCAATTTGCCATCTGATCTAACTTCTGGAGGCAGTCAAAATGATCCTTAGAATTCTTCCCTACCTTATTCCTGTGCTGAGATACAGGCTGCTCCAACCTGCTGTAAAATGCTTGATTTCGAGAGTGAGCGAAACTAATGAAAACATTGTTGGGGTAAAACCTAAAGGGAAAGACCTAGCACCAAATCCAATTTGCCATCTGATCTAACTTCTGGAGGCAGTCAAAATGAGCATTTGAATTCTTCCCTACCTTATTCCTGTGCTGAGATACAGGCTGCTCCAACCTGCTGTAAAATGCTTGATTTCGAGAGTGAGCGAAACTAATGAAAACATTGTTGGGGTAAAACCTAAAGGGAAAGACCTAGCACCAAATCCAATTTGCCATCTGATCTAACTTCTGGAGGCAGTCAAAATGATCCTTAGAATTCTTCCCTACCTTATTCCTGTGCTGAGATACAGGCTGCTCCAACCTGCTGTAAAATGCTTGATTTCGAGAGTGAGCGAAACTAATGAAAACATTGTTGGGGTAAAACCTAAAGGGAAAGACCTAGCACCAAATCCAATTTGCCATCTGATCTAACTTCTGGAGGCAGTCAAAATGATCCTTAGAATTCTTCCCTACCTTATTCCTGTGCTGAGATACAGGCTGCTCCAACCTGCTGTAAAATGCTTGATTTCGAGAGTGAGCGAAACTAATGAAAACATTGTTGGGGTAAAACCTAAAGGGAAAGACCTAGCACCAAATCCAATTTGCCATCTGATCTAACTTCTGGAGGCAGTCAAAATGATCCTTAGAATTCTTCCCTACCTTATTCCTGTGCTGAGATACAGGCTGCTCCAACCTGCTGTAAAATGCTTGATTTCGAGAGTGAGCGAAACTAATGAAAACATTGTTGGGGTAAAACCTAAAGGGAAAGACCTAGCACCAAATCCAATTTGCCATCTGATCTAACTTCTGGAGGCAGTCAAAATGAGCCTTTGAATTCTTCCCTACCTTATTCCTGTGCTGAGATACAGGCTGCTCCAACCTGCTGTAAAATGCTTGATTTCGAGAGTGAGCGAAACTAATGAAAACATTGTTGGGGTAAAACCTAAAGGGAAAGACCTAGCACCAAATCCAATTTGCCATCTGATCTAACTTCTGGAGGCAGTCAAAATGATCCTTTGAATTCTTCCCTACCTTATTCCTGTGCTGAGATACAGGCTGCTCCAACCTGCTGTAAAATGCTTGATTTCGAGAGTGAGCGAAACTAATGAAAACATTGTTGGGGTAAAACCTAAAGGGAAAGACCTAGCACCAAATCCAATTTGCCATCTGATCTAACTTCTGGAGGCAGTCAAAATGATCCTTAGAATTCTTCCCTACCTTATTCCTGTGCTGAGATACAGGCTGCTCCAACCTGCTGTAAAATGCTTGATTTCGAGAGTGAGCGAAACTAATGAAAACATTGTTGGGGTAAAACCTAAAGGGAAAGACCTAGCACCAAATCCAATTTGCCATCTGATCTAACTTCTGGAGGCAGTCAAAATGATCCTTAGAATTCTTCCCTACCTTATTCCTGTGCTGAGATACAGGCTGCTCCAACCTGCTGTAAAATGCTTGATTTCGAGAGTGAGCGAAACTAATGAAAACATTGTTGGGGTAAAACCTAAAGGGAAAGACCTAGCACCAAATCCAATTTGCCATCTGATCTAACTTCTGGAGGCAGTCAAAATGATCCTTAGAATTCTTCCCTACCTTATTCCTGTGCTGAGATACAGGCTGCTCCAACCTGCTGTAAAATGCTTGATTTCGAGAGTGAGCGAAACTAATGAAAACATTGTTGGGGTAAAACCTAAAGGGAAAGACCTAGCACCAAATCCAATTTGCCATCTGATCTAACTTCTGGAGGCAGTCAAAATGATCCTTAGAATTCTTCCCTACCTTATTCCTGTGCTGAGATACAGGCTGCTCCAACCTGCTGTAAAATGCTTGATTTCGAGAGTGAGCGAAACTAATGAAAACATTGTTGGGGTAAAACCTAAAGGGAAAGACCTAGCACCAAATCCAATTTGCCATCTGATCTAACTTCTGGAGGCAGTCAAAATGAGCCTTAGAATTCTTCCCTACCTTATTCCTGTGCTGAGATACAGGCTGCTCCAACCTGCTGTAAAATGCTTGATTTCGAGAGTGAGCGAAACTAATGAAAACATTGTTGGGGTAAAACCTAAAGGGAAAGACCTAGCACCAAATCCCATTTGCCATCTGATCTAACTTCTGGAGGCAGTCAAAATGATCCTTAGAATTCTTCCCTACCTTATTCCTGTGCTGAGATACAGGCTGCTCCAACCTGCTGTAAAATGCTTGATTTCGAGAGTGAGCGAAACTAATGAAAACATTGTTGGGGTAAAACCTAAAGGGAAAGACCTAGCACCAAATCCAATTTGCCATCTGATCTAACTTCTGGAGGCAGTCAAAATGATCCTTAGAATTCTTCCCTACCTTATTCCTGTGCTGAGATACAGGCTGCTCCAACCTGCTGTAAAATGCTTGATTTCGAGAGTGAGCGAAACTAATGAAAACATTGTTGGGGTAAAACCTAAAGGGAAAGACCTAGCACCAAATCCAATTTGCCATCTGATCTAACTTCTGGAGGCAGTCAAAATGATCCTTAGAATTCTTCCCTACCTTATTCCTGTGCTGAGATACAGGCTGCTCCAACCTGCTGTAAAATGCTTGATTTCGAGAGTGAGCGAAACTAATGAAAACATTGTTGGGGTAAAACCTAAAGGGAAAGACCTAGCACCAAATCCAATTTGCCATCTGATCTAACTTCTGGAGGCAGTCAAAATGAGCCTTAGAATTCTTCCCTACCTTATTCCTGTGCTGAGATACAGGCTGCTCCAACCTGCTGTAAAATGCTTGATTTCGAGAGTGAGCGAAACTAATGAAAACATTGTTGGGGTAAAACCTAAAGGGAAAGGCCTAGCACCAAATCCAATTTGCCATCTGATCTAACTTCTGGAGGCAGTCAAAATGATCCTTAGAATTCTTCCCTACCTTATTCCTGTGCTGAGATACAGGCTGCTCCAACCTGCTGTAAAATGCTTGATTTCGAGAGTGAGCGAAACTAATGAAAACATTGTTGGGGTAAAACCTAAAGGGAAAGACCTAGCACCAAATTCCATTGGCCATCTGATCTAACTTCTGGAGGCAGTCAAAATGATCCTTAGAATTCTTCCCTACCTTATTCCTGTGCTGAGATACAGGCTGCTCCAACCTGCTGTAAAATGCTTGATTTCGAGAGTGAGCGAAACTAATGAAAACATTGTTGGGGTAAAACCTAAAGGGAAAGACCTAGCACCAAATCCAATTTGCCATCTGATCTAACTTCTGGAGGCAGTCAAAATGATCCTTAGAATTCTTCCCTACCTTATTCCTGTGCTGAGATACAGGCTGCTCCAACCTGCTGTAAAATGCTTGATTTCGAGAGTGAGCGAAACTAATGAAAACATTGTTGGGGTAAAACCTAAAGGGAAAGACCTAGCACCAAATCCAATTTGCCATCTGATCTAACTTCTGGAGGCAGTCAAAATGATCCTTAGAATTCTTCCCTACCTTATTCCTGTGCTGAGATACAGGCTGCTCCAACCTGCTGTAAAATGCTTGATTTCGAGAGTGAGCGAAACTAATGAAAACATTGTTGGGGCAAAACCGAAAGGGAAAGACCTAGCACCAAATCCAATTTGCCATCTGATCTAACTTCTGGAGGCAGTCAAAATGATCCTTAGAATTCTTCCCTACCTTATTCCTGTGCTGAGATACAGGCTGCTCCAACCTGCTGTAAAATGCTTGATTTCGAGAGTGAGCGAAACTAATGAAAACATTGTTGGGGTAAAACCTAAAGGGAAAGACCTAGCACCAAATCCCATTTGCCATCTGATCTAACTTCTGGAGGCAGTCAAAATGATCCTTAGAATTCTTCCCTACCTTATTCCTGTGCTGAGATACAGGCTGCTCCAACCTGCTGTAAAATGCTTGATTTCGAGAGTGAGCGAAACTAATGAAAACATTGTTGGGGTAAAACCTAAAGGGAAAGACCTAGCACCAAATTCCATTGGCCATCTGATCTAACTTCTGGAGGCAGTCAAAATGATCCTTAGAATTCTTCCCTACCTTATTCCTGTGCTGAGATACAGGCTGCTCCAACCTGCTGTAAAATGCTTGATTTCGAGAGTGAGCGAAACTAATGAAAACATTGTTGGGGTAAAACCTAAAGGGAAAGACCTAGCACCAAATCCAATTTGCCATCTGATCTAACTTCTGGTGGCAGTCAAAATGATCCTTAGAATTCTTCCCTACCTTATTCCTGTGCTGAGATACAGGCTGCTCCAACCAGCTGTAAAATGCTTGATTTCGAGAGTGAGCGAAACTAATGAAAACATTGTTGGGGTAAAACCTAAAGGGAAAGACCTAGCACCAAATCCAATTTGCCATCTGATCTAACTTCTGGAGGCAGTCAAAATGATCCTTAGAATTCTTCCCTACCTTATTCCTGTGCTGAGATACAGGCTGCTCCAACCTGCTGTAAAATGCTTGATTTCGAGAGTGAGCGAAACTAATGAAAACATTGTTGGGGTAAAACCTAAAGGGAAAGACCTAGCACCAAATCCAATTTGCCATCTGATCTAACTTCTGGAGGCAGTCAAAATGATCCTTAGAATTCTTCCCTACCTTATTCCTGTGCTGAGATACAGGCTGCTCCAACCTGCTGTAAAATGCTTGATTTCGAGAGTGAGCGAAACTAATGAAAACATTGTTGGGGTAAAACCTAAAGGGAAAGACCTAGCACCAAATCCAATTTGCCATCTGATCTAACTTCTGGAGGCAGTCAAAATGATCCTTAGAATTCTTCCCTACCTTATTCCTGTGCTGAGATACAGGCTGCTCCAACCTGCTGTAAAATGCTTGATTTCGAGAGTGAGCGAAACTAATGAAAACATTGTTGGGGTAAAACCTAAAGGGAAAGACCTAGCACCAAATTGCATTGGCCATCTGATCTAACTTCTGGAGGCAGTCAAAATGAGCCTTAGAATTCTTCCCTACCTTATTCCTGTGCTGAGATACAGGCTGCTCCAACCTGCTGTAAAATGCTTGATTTCGAGAGTGAGCGAAACTAATGAAAACATTGTTGGGGTAAAACCTAAAGGGAAAGACCTAGCACCAAATCCAATTTGCCATCTGATCTAACTTCTGGAGGCAGTCAAAATGATCCTTAGAATTCTTCCCTACCTTATTCCTGTGCTGAGATACAGGCTGCTCCAACCTGCTGTAAAATGCTTGATTTCGAGAGTGAGCGAAACTAATGAAAACATTGTTGGGGGTAAAACCTAAAGGGAAAGACCTAGCACCAAATCCAATTTGCCATCTGATCTAACTTCTGGAGGCAGTCAAAATGATCCTTAGAATTCTTCCCTACCTTATTCCTGTGCTGAGATACAGGCTGCTCCAACCTGCTGTAAAATGCTTGATTTTGAGAGTGAGCGAAACTAATGAAAACATTGTTGGGGTAAAACCTAAAGGGAAAGACCTAGCACCAAATCCAATTTGCCATCTGATCTAACTTCTGGAGGCAGTCAAAATGAGCCTTTATTCTTCCCTACCTTATTCCTGTGCTGAGATACAGGCTGCTCCAACCTGCTGTAAAATGCTTGATTTCGAGAGTGAGCGAAACTAATGAAAACATTGTTGGGGTAAAACCTAAAGGGAAAGACCTAGCACCAAATCCAATTTGCCATCTGATCTAACTTCTGGAGGCAGTCAAAATGATCCTTAGAATTCTTCCCTACCTTATTCCTGTGCTGAGATACAGGCTGCTCCAACCTGCTGTAAAATGCTTGATTTCGAGAGTGAGCGAAACTAATGAAAACATTGTTGGGGTAAAACCTAAAGGGAAAGACCTAGCACCAAATCCAATTTGCCATCTGATCTAACTTCTGGAGGCAGTCAAAATGATCCTTAGAATTCTTCCCTACCTTATTCCTGTGCTGAGATACAGGCTGCTCCAACCTGCTGTAAAATGCTTGATTTCGAGAGTGAGCGAAACTAATGAAAACATTGTTGGGGTAAAACCTAAAGGGAAAGACCTAGCACCAAATCCAATTTGCCATCTGATCTAACTTCTGGAGGCAGTCAAAATGATCCTTAGAATTCTTCCCTACCTTATTCCTGTGCTGAGATACAGGCTGCTCCAACCTGCTGTAAAATGCTTGATTTCGAGAGTGAGCGAAACTAATGAAAACATTGTTGGGGTAAAACCTAAAGGGAAAGGCCTAGCACCAAATCCAATTTGCCATCTGATCTAACTTCTGGAGGCAGTCAAAATGATCCTTAGAATTCTTCCCTACCTTATTCCTGTGCTGAGATACAGGCTGCTCCAACCTGCTGTAAAATGCTTGATTTCGAGAGTGAGCGAAACTAATGAAAACATTGTTGGGGTAAAAACCTAAAGGGAAAGACCTAGCACCAAATTCCATTGGCCATCTGATCTAACTTCTGGAGGCAGTCAAAATGATCCTTAGAATTCTTCCCTACCTTATTCCTGTGCTGAGATACAGGCTGCTCCAACCTGCTGTAAAATGCTTGATTTCGAGAGTGAGCGAAACTAATGAAAACATTGTTGGGGTAAAACCTAAAGGGAAAGACCTAGCACCAAATCCAATTTGCCATCTGATCTAACTTCTGGAGGCAGTCAAAATGATCCTTAGAATTCTTCCCTACCTTATTCCTGTGCTGAGATACAGGCTGCTCCAACCTGCTGTAAAATGCTTGATTTCGAGAGTGAGCGAAACTAATGAAAACATTGTTGGGGTAAAACCTAAAGGGAAAGACCTAGCACCAAATCCAATTTGCCATCTGATCTAACTTCTGGAGGCAGTCAAAATGATCCTTAGAATTCTTCCCTACCTTATTCCTGTGCTGAGATACAGGCTGCTCCAACCTGCTGTAAAATGCTTGATTTCGAGAGTGAGCGAAACTAATGAAAACATTGTTGGGGTAAAACCTAAAGGGAAAGACCTAGCACCAAATCCAATTTGCCATCTGATCTAACTTCTGGAGGCAGTCAAAATGATCCTTAGAATTCTTCCCTACCTTATTCCTGTGCTGAGATACAGGCTGCTCCAACCTGCTGTAAAATGCTTGATTTCGAGAGTGAGCGAAACTAATGAAAACATTGTTGGGGTAAAACCTAAAGGGAAAGACCTAGCACCAAATCCAATTTGCCATCTGATCTAACTTCTGGAGGCAGTCAAAATGATCCTTAGAATTCTTCCCTACCTTATTCCTGTGCTGAGATACAGGCTGCTCCAACCTGCTGTAAAATGCTTGATTTCGAGAGTGAGCGAAACTAATGAAAACATTGTTGGGGTAAAACCTAAAGGGAAAGACCTAGCACCAAATTCCATTGGCCATCTGATCTAACTTCTGGAGGCAGTCAAAATGATCCTTAGAATTCTTCCCTACCTTATTCCTGTGCTGAGATACAGGCTGCTCCAACCTGCTGTAAAATGCTTGATTTCGAGAGTGAGCGAAACTAATGAAAACATTGTTGGGGTAAAACCTAAAGGGAAAGACCTAGCACCAAATCCAATTTGCCATCTGATCTAACTTCTGGAGGCAGTCAAAATGAGTATTTGAATTCTTCCCTACCTTATTCCTGTGCTGAGATACAGGCTGCTCCAACCTGCTGTAAAATGCTTGATTTCGAGAGTGAGCGAAACTAATGAAAACATTGTTGGGGGTAAAACCTAAAGGGAAAGACCTAGCACCAAATCCAATTTGCCATCTGATCTAACTTCTGGAGGCAGTCAAAATGAGTATTTGAATTCTTCCCTACCTTATTCTTGTGCTGAGATACAGGCTGCTCCAACCTGCTGTAAAATGCTTGATTTCGAGAGTGAGCGAAACTAATGAAAAACATTGTTGGGGTAAAACCTAAAGGGAAAGACCTAGCACCAAATCCAATTTGCCATCTGATCTAACTTCTGGAGGCAGTCAAAATGATCCTTAGAATTCTTCCCTACCTTATTCCTGTGCTGAGATACAGGCTGCTCCAACCTGCTGTAAAATGCTTGATTTCGTGAGTGAGCGAAACTAATGAAAACATTGTTGGGGTAAAACCTAAAGGGAAAGACCTAGCACCAAATCCAATTTGCCATCTGATCTAACTTCTGGAGGCAGTCAAAATGATCCTTAGAATTCTTCCCTACCTTATTCCTGTGCTGAGATACAGGCTGCTCCAACCTGCTGTAAAATGCTTGATTTCGAGAGTGAGCGAAACTAATGAAAACATTGTTGGGGTAAAACCTAAAGGGAAAGACCTAGCACCAAATCCAATTTGCCATCTGATCTAACTTCTGGAGGCAGTCAAAATGATCCTTAGAATTCTTCCCTACCTTATTCCTGTGCTGAGATACAGGCTGCTCCAACCTGCTGTAAAATGCTTGATTTCGAGAGTGAGCGAAACTAATGAAAACATTGTTGGGGTAAAACCTAAAGGGAAAGACCTAGCACCAAATCCAATTTGCCATCTGATCTAACTTCTGGAGGCAGTCAAAATGATCCTTAGAATTCTTCCCTACCTTATTCCTGTGCTGAGATACAGGCTGCTCCAACCTGCTGTAAAATGCTTGATTTCGAGAGTGAGCGAAACTAATGAAAACATTGTTGGGGTAAAACCTAAAGGGAAAGACCTAGCACCAAATCCAATTTGCCATCTGATCTAACTTCTGGAGGCAGTCAAAATGAGTATTTGAATTCTTCCCTACCTTATTCCTGTGCTGAGATACAGGCTGCTCCAACCTGCTGTAAAATGCTTGATTTCGAGAGTGAGCGAAACTAATGAAAACATTGTTGGGGTAAAACCTAAAGGGAAAGACCTAGCACCAAATCCAATTTGCCATCTGATCTAACTTCTGGAGGCAGTCAAAATGATCCTTAGAATTCTTCCCTACCTTATTCCTGTGCTGAGATACAGGCTGCTCCAACCTGCTGTAAAATGCTTGATTTCGAGAGTGAGCGAAACTAATGAAAACATTGTTGGGGTAAAACCTAAAGGGAAAGACCTAGCACCAAATCCCATTTGCCATCTGATCTAACTTCTGGAGGCAGTCAAAATGATCCTTAGAATTCTTCCCTACCTTATTCCTGTGCTGAGATACAGGCTGCTCCAACCTGCTGTAAAATGCTTGATTTCGAGAGTGAGCGAAACTAATGAAAACATTGTTGGGGTAAAACCTAAAGGGAAAGACCTAGCACCAAATCCAATTTGCCATCTGATCTAACTTCTGGAGGCAGTCAAAATGATCCTTAGAATTCTTCCCTACCTTATTCCTGTGCTGAGATACAGGCTGCTCCAACCTGCTGTAAAATGCTTGATTTCGAGAGTGAGCGAAACTAATGAAAACATTGTTGGGGTAAAACCTAAAGGGAAAGACCTAGCACCAAATCCAATTTGCCATCTGATCTAACTTCTGGAGGCAGTCAAAATGATCCTTAGAATTCTTCCCTACCTTATTCCTGTGCTGAGATACAGGCTGCTCCAACCTGCTGTAAAATGCTTGATTTCGAGAGTGAGCGAAACTAATGAAAACATTGTTGGGGTAAAACCTAAAGGGAAAGACCTAGCACCAAATCCAATTTGCCATCTGATCTAACTTCTGGAGGCAGTCAAAATGATCCTTAGAATTCTTCCCTACCTTATTCCTGTGCTGAGATACAGGCTGCTCCAACCTGCTGTAAAATGCTTGATTTCGAGAGTGAGCGAAACTAATGAAAACATTGTTGGGGTAAAACCTAAAGGGAAAGACCTAGCACCAAATCCAATTTGCCATCTGATCTAACTTCTGGAGGCAGTCAAAATGATCCTTAGAATTCTTCCCTACCTTATTCCTGTGCTGAGATACAGGCTGCTCCAACCTGCTGTAAAATGCTTGATTTCGAGAGTGAGCGAAACTAATGAAAACATTGTTGGGGTAAAACCTAAAGGGAAAGACCTAGCACCAAATCCAATTTGCCATCTGATCTAACTTCTGGAGGCAGTCAAAATGATCCTTAGAATTCTTCCCTACCTTATTCCTGTGCTGAGATACAGGCTGCTCCAACCTGCTGTAAAATGCTTGATTTCGAGAGTGAGCGAAACTAATGAAAACATTGTTGGGGTAAAACCTAAAGGGAAAGACCTAGCACCAAATCCAATTTGCCATCTGATCTAACTTCTGGAGGCAGTCAAAATGATCCTTAGAATTCTTCCCTACCTTATTCCTGTGCTGAGATACAGGCTGCTCCAACCTGCTGTAAAATGCTTGATTTCGAGAGTGAGCGAAACTAATGAAAACATTGTTGGGGTAAAACCTAAAGGGAAAGACCTAGCACCAAATCCCATTTGCCATCTGATCTAACTTCTGGAGGCAGTCAAAATGATCCTTAGAATTCTTCCCTACCTTATTCCTGTGCTGAGATACAGGCTGCTCCAACCTGCTGTAAAATGCTTGATTTCGAGAGTGAGCGAAACTAATGAAAACATTGTTGGGGTAAAACCTAAAGGGAAAGACCTAGCACCAAATCCAATTTGCCATCTGATCTAACTTCTGGAGGCAGTCAAAATGATCCTTAGAATTCTTCCCTACCTTATTCCTGTGCTGAGATACAGGCTGC
>NW_027145432.1:15000-20715 GCF_026170545.1 Melanerpes formicivorus | reverse complement strand
GGCTCGAATCCCCGCGGTCCCGGCAGCAGCCGGAGCCGCTCGCCGTTCGGGCTCCCGGCACCCTACAGATCCGGCGACTCGTTCGCGGGCGGCGGGGGGAGGCAGTGGAGGGGGTGCGGGCAGAAGCGGCAGCGGAGGCGGAGGGGGGGGGGGGGGGCTCGGAGACAGCCGTCAGCCGCTTCGGTGAACGTCACCCGGGAGGCGACCGGGACCGGCCCGGGAAGCCATCGTCCGGCCCCGGATCCCGGCCGCGGCCGGACCGGCTCGAAGCCCCGCGGCCCCGGCACGGGGGAGGCCCAAAGACTGGCGGCAGCCGCTTCGCTGAACGTCACCCGGCCGGCGACCGGGGCCGTCCCGGGGCCGTCCCGGGATGCCGGCTTCCGGCACGGGGTCCCGGCCGCGGCCGGAGCGGCTCGAAGCCCCGCGGTCCCGGCAGCAGCCGGAGCCGCTCGCCGTTCGGGCTCCCGGCACCCTACGGATCCGCCGACTCGTTCGCCGGCGGCGGGGGGAGGCAGTGGAGGGGGTGCGGGCAGAAGCGGCAGCGGAGGCGGAGGGGGGGGGGGGCTCGAAGACAGCCGGCAGCCGCTTCGGTGAACGTCACCCGGCCGGCGACCGGGGCCGTCCCGGGGCTGTCCGGGGATGCCGGCTTCCGGCACGGGGTCCCGGCCGCGGCCGGAGCGGCTCGAATCCCCGCGGCCCCGGCAGCAGCCGGAGCCGCTCGCCGTTCGGGCTCCCGGCACCCTACAGATCCGGCGACTCGTTCGCCGGCGGCGGGGGGAGGCAGTGGAGGGGGTGCGGGCAGAAGCGGCAGCGGAGGCGGAGGGGGGGGGGGGGCTCGAAGACAGCCGGCAGCCGCTTCGGTGAACGTCACCCGGGAGGCGACCGGGACCGGCCCGGGAAGCCATCGTCCGGCCCGGGATCCCGGCCGCGGCCGGACCGGCTCGAAGCCCCGCGGCCCCGGCACGGGGGAGGCCCAAAGACTGGCGGCAGCCGCTTCGCTGAACGTCACCCGGCCGGCGACCGGGGCCGTCCCGGGGCCGTCCCGGGATGCCGGCTTCCGGCACGGGGTCCCGGCCGCGGCCGGAGCGGCTCGAATCCCCGCGGTCCCGGCAGCAGCCGGAGCCGCTCGCCGTTCGGGCTCCCGGCACCCTACGGATCCGCCGACTCGTTCGCCGGCGGCGGGGGGAGGCAGTGGAGGGGGTGCGGGCAGAAGCGGCAGCGGAGGCGGAGGGGGGGGGGGGCTCGAAGACAGCCGGCAGCCGCTTCGGTGAACGTCACCCGGCCGGCGACCGGGGCCGTCCCGGGGCTGTCCGGGGATGCCGGCTTCCGGCACGGGGTCCCGGCCGCGGCCGGAGCGGCTCGAATCCCCGCGGTCCCGGCAGCAGCCGGAGCCGCTCGCCGTTCGGGCTCCCGGCACCCTACAGATCCGGCGACTCGTTCGCCGGCGGCGGGGGGAGGCAGTGGAGGGGGTGCGGGCAGAAGCGGCAGCGGAGGCGGAGGGGGGGGGGGGGCTCGAAGACAGCCGGCAGCCGCTTCGGTGAACGTCACCCGGGAGGCGACCGGGACCGGCCCGGGAAGCCATCGTCCGGCCCGGGATCCCGGCCGCGGCCGGACCGGCTCGAAGCCCCGCGGCCCCGGCACGGGGGAGGCCCAAAGACTGGCGGCAGCCGCTTCGCTGAACGTCACCCGGCCGGCGACCGGGGCCGTCCCGGGGCCGTCCCGGGATGCCGGCTTCCGGCACGGGGTCCCGGCCGCGGCCGGAGCGGCTCGAATCCCCGCGGTCCCGGCAGCAGCCGGAGCCGCTCGCCGTTCGGGCTCCCGGCACCCTACGGATCCGCCGACTCGTTCGCCGGCGGCGGGGGGAGGCAGTGGAGGGGGTGCGGGCAGAAGCGGCAGCGGAGGCGGAGGGGGGGGGGGCTCGAAGACAGCCGGCAGCCGCTTCGGTGAACGTCACCCGGCCGGCGACCGGGGCCGTCCCGGGGCTGTCCGGGGATGCCGGCTTCCGGCACGGGGTCCCGGCCGCGGCCGGAGCGGCTCGAATCCCCGCGGCCCCGGCAGCAGCCGGAGCCGCTCGCCGTTCGGGCTCCCGGCACCCTACAGATCCGGCGACTCGTTCGCCGGCGGCGGGGGGAGGCAGTGGAGGGGGTGCGGGGAGAAGCGGCAGCGGAGGCGGAGGGGGGGGGGGGGCTCGAAGACAGCTGGCAGCCGCTTCGGTGAACGTCACCCGGGAGGCGACCGGGACCGGCCCGGGAAGCCATCGTCCGGCCCGGGATCCCGGCCGCGGCCGGACCGGCTCGAAGCCCCGCGGCCCCGGCACGGGGGAGGCCCAAAGACTGGCGGCAGCCGCTTCGCTGAACGTCACCCGGCCGGCGACCGGGGCCGTCCCGGGGCCGTCCCGGGATGCCGGCTTCCGGCACGGGGTCCCGGCCGCGGCCGGAGCGGCTCGAAGCCCCGCGGCCCCGGCAGCAGCCGGAGCCGCTCGCCGTTCGGGCTCCCGGCACCCTACGGATCCGGCGACTCGTTCGCCGGCGGCGGGGGGAGGCAGTGGAGGCGGTGCGGGGAGAAGCGGCAGCGGAGGCGGAGGGGGGGCGGGGGGGGACGATAGTGGCGGGGGGCGGGGGGTGCTCGAAGGCAGCCGGCAGCCGGTTCGGTGAACATTCGCCGGGGCGGGGGGGGCGACCTGTCCGTGCCCGGGGCAGCCCCGGGAAGCCGGCAGCCAGCACGGGGTCCCGGCAGCACCTGTTCCCTGCCCTGGGACTTGCCGTGCCCGGCGGCCGGTTGCCGGGTGGGGGGAGCGATGAGAGGCGGGGCGCAGCGGCCGGGGCAGCGCCGGGCCGCAGCGGGGGGCTGGGCGGGTGGGGTAGGCGTCGAGCGGCAAGCCCTCGGCTGCAGCGAATGTTCGGCGGTGCGGGGCGGGGGGGGACGGGACGACACGTTGGGGGCGCCGAGTCCGAGCCACCCCCGGCCCCAGGGGCGGCCGGAGGGGGAGGCCGGTGCCTGGCCCTGGGAGCTGCTGGGCGCCGGATGGCCGAGGGTGCGTCAGAAGCCGCCCGAGCGGTCGAGCAGGTCCTCCAGAAAGGCCTAGGGTGGCTTCGAGGGCCCCGGGAGCAGTCGAGGGAGGCCTCCAGGCAGGTCTGGAGTGGATGGGAGGCCTTCCAAAGCAGACAAGGGAGGCTGCCAGCGGGGCCTAGGCTGGCACTGCAGCCTGTAAATGGTTGGGGGGGGGGGCCTCTGGTGCGGCCTGGAGTCTCTGGGTGGCGTCCAGAGAGGTGCAAAAGATCCTCTGGTGCGGCCTGTGGTGGCGGAGAAGCCTGCAGAGCGTGCGGGGGAGGCTTCTGGTGCGGCCTGGGGTGGGTCGGAAGCCTGCAGAGCGTGCGGGAGAGGCTTCTGGTGCGGCCTGGGGTGGCTGAGAAGCCTGCAGAGCGTGCGGGAGAGGCTTCTGCTGCGGCCTGGGGTGGCTGAGAAGCCTGCAGAGCGTGCGGGGGAGGCTTCTGTTGGGGCCTGGGGTGGGTCAGAAGCCTACAGAGCGTGCGGGGGAGGCTTCTGTTGCGGCCTGGGGTGGGTCGGAAGCCTGCAGAGCATGCGGGGGAGGCTTCTGCTGCGGCCTGGGGTGGCTGAGAAGCCTGCAGAGCGTGCGGGAGAGGCTTCTGCTGCGGCCTGGGGTGGCTGAGAAGCCTGCAGAGCGTGCGGGAGAGGCTTCTGTTGGGGCCTGGGGTGGGTCGGAAGCCTGCAGAGCGTGCGGGAGAGGCTTCTGTTGGGGCCTGGGGTGGCTGAGAAGCCTGCAGAGCGTGCGGGGGAGGCTTCTGGTGCGGCCTGGGGTGGCTGAGAAGCCTGCAGAGCGTGCGGGGGAGGCTTCTGGTGCGGCCTGGGGTGGCTGAGAAGCCTGCAGAGCGTGCGGGGGAGGCTTCTGGTGCGGCCTGGGGTGGCTGAGAAGCCTGCAGAGCGTGCGGGGGAGGCTTCTGGTGCGGCCTGGGGTGGGACGGAAGCCTGCAGAGCGTGCGGGAGAGGCTTCTGCTGCGGCCTGGGGTGGGTCGGAAGCCTGCAGAGCGTGCGGGAGAGGCTTCTGTTGCGGCCTGGGGTGGGTCGGAAGCCTGCAGAGCGTGCGGGAGAGGCTTCTGCTGCGGCCTGGGGTGGGTCGGAAGCCTGCAGAGCGTGCGGGAGAGGCTTCTGCTGCGGCCTGGGGTGGCTGAGAAGCCTGCAGAGCGTGCGGGAGAGGCTTCTGGTGCGGCCTGGGGTGGCTGAGAAGCCTGCAGAGCGTGCGGGAGAGGCTTCTGCTGCGGCCTGGGGTGGCTGAGAAGCCTGCAGAGCGTGCGGGAGAGGCTTCTGCTGCGGCCTGGGGTGGCTGAGAAGCCTGCAGAGCGTGCGGGAGAGGCTTCTGCTGCGGCCTGGGGTGGCTGAGAAGCCTGCAGAGCGTGCGGGAGAGGCTTCTGGTGCGGCCTGGGGTGGCTGAGAAGCCTGCAGAGCGTGCGGGAGAGGCTTCTGCTGCGGCCTGGGGTGGCTGAGAAGCCTGCAGAGCGTGCGGGAGAGGCTTCTGCTGTGGCCTGGGGTGGGTCGGAAGCCTGCAGAGCGTGCGGGGGAGGCTTCTGGTGCGGCCTGGGGTGGGTCGGAAGCCTGCAGAGCATGCGGGGGAGGCTTCTGCTGCGGCCTGGGGTCTCTGGGTGGCCTCTAGAGAGGTGCAAAAGACCCTCTGGGTTGGGCTGGGGTGGCTCTTGGACCCCTGCCACACAGTGGGGAGAGGCCTCCGGCCCGCCACCTGTGTCCCTGTGTGCCTGAGTGCCTGTGTCCCTGTGTCCCTGTGTCCCTGTGTCCCTGTGTCCCTGAGTGCCTGAGTGCCTGAGTGCCTGTGTCCCTGTGTCCTTGTGTCCCTGTGTCCCTGTGTCCCTGAGTGCCTGAGTGCCTGTGTCCCTGTGTCCCTGTGTCCCTGAGTGCCTGAGTGCCTGAGTGCCTGTGTCCCTGTGTCCTTGTGTCCCTGTGTCCCTGTGTCCCTGTGTGCCTGAGTGCCTGTGTCCCTGTGTCCCTGTCTGTGTACCTGTGTGCGAGAGTGTCCGGCACGCCACCCAGCGGCGGCGGGCAAGCAGGTAGGCGGGTGGGCGGGCCGGCGAGGGCCAGTGTGAGTTTGGGGGGTGGGAGGGGAGGCGGCAGCTGGAAGCGTCAGAGGAGGGGGCGTGGCTCCGGCTGGCCCCGGGAGCAGGTTCCCGGGACCGGGACCGGCTGGACCCGGCGGGTGGTTGATCCCGGGGCGGGGGGCAGAGGCGGCGGGAAGCGGCAGCTGCGTGTGCGGCGGGGGGGTGGAGGGCGAACCGCGGCGGGAAGCGGATGCTTCAGAGCAGGTTACGGGGGCGGGGACGGACGACACCACCTGTCCCCGCCCCGGGACGGGCTGGACCCGGCGCCCTGGACCCGGCGCCGTGTACCCGCCGCCGCCCCCGCCGCCGCCCCCCTCCGCCACCCCGGGACCCCGACGTTTTTTGGCGCCCGCGCCTTTTTTTGCTCCCCGCCTGCCCGCGCTGCCCCGGGCCCTCCCCCGGGGCGGGGCGGGAGGGAGGGACGGACGGACGGGTAGCCGGGGATCTCCGAGCGCGCGCCACCAGGCCGAGGCGGGTCCCGGCGCCGGCGGCGGCGGCGGCGGCGGCGGCGGCAGCAAGCGACGGCGGGGGGGGCAGGCTAGGGAGAGAGGGGGAGCGGCATGCGGTAGGGCTGGGGGGGTTTGTTTCG
>NW_027145432.1:0-5000 GCF_026170545.1 Melanerpes formicivorus | reverse complement strand
GACGTCCGCCGCCACCACCGCGCCCCTGGCCTGGCCCGAGGCCCGGGGTTTCCCTCAGTCAGCCGGCGCTGCGCTCGGGGAGGAGGGACGCGGCTGGGGACGCCCATGCCGCGCGCTCGCCGCGCGGCGAGCGCCCGGCTACGGCGGCCCCGGCGGCGGACCGGCGCAGGGCCGGCGACGACGGCGACGCGGCTGGGCGGGCCGAGGGCCCGGGAGAGCCCGCTCGACGACACCCGCGCGGACCGGGAGCATCGCTCGGGCGCCGCCCGATGCCCGTCCAGCGGGAAACGACTGAAGCAGGAGGGGCACAGGCCACGCCGAGGTCAACGCGGCGCCCGCGCGGTGGCCGCCCAGCGCGCCCCCCCGGCTCCCAACGACCCGATGGGGTCCCAGCCGGCCGTCGCCGTCGCCCGACCCGCGGATCCCTGGAATTACCGCGGCTGCTGGCACCAGACTTGCCCTCCAATGGATCCTCGCTCAAGGATTTAAAGTGCGCTCATTCCAATTACAGGGCCTCGAAAGAGTCCTGTATTGTTATTTTTCGTCACTACCTCCCCGGGTCGGGAGTGGGTAATTTGCGCGCCTGCTGCCTTCCTTGGATGTGGTAGCCGTTTCTCAGGCTCCCTCTCCGGAATCGAACCCTGATTCCCCGTCACCCGTGGTCACCATGGTAGGCACAGACAGTACCATCGAAAGTTGATAGGGCAGACATTCGAATGGGTCGTCGCCGCCGCGGGGGCGTGCGATCGGCTCGAGGTTATCTAGAGTCACCAAAGCTACCGGGCGGGCCCGGGTTGGTTTTGGTCTGATAAATGCACGCGTCCCCGGAGGTCGGCGCTCGTCGGCATGTATTAGCTCTAGAATTACCACAGTTATCCAAGGAGTGGGAGAGGAGCGACCAAAGGAACCATAACTGATTTAATGAGCCATTCGCAGTTTCACTGTACCACCCGTGTGTACTTACACATGCATGGCTTAAGCTTTGAGACAAGCATATGCTACTGGCAGGATCAACCAGGTAGCCGCAACCCGAGGCACACGCGCGGACACCCGCCGCGCCGGCGCGCCCTGCCCTTTTTTCCCTTGGGTCTCTCTGAGCGACAACGGCCGCCACGGCCCCCCCTCCACCCTTCTCTCGCCTTCGCCTCCTGTCGTCCACCGGCTCCGACCCGCGGGAGCGGCATCGCGGACGCGGCCGTGGCGGCATGGCAGCGACGCCCCCGGCGGCGGGGAACGCGAACCGGGCACCTTGGGCAGGGAAGGCGGCACCGGCGCCCCCGGAGGGGACGGTGCCTCTCCGACCCTGGCGGGCCGGGCTCCTCCCGCGAAGGCCGCGGACGAGGCGGCCCGGCAACCCGCTGACGCGGCTAGTTCCCTCGCGTGCGCACGCAAGCACACGCTTCCCGACTCCACGCGGCCACAGAGGCCGGCTGGGGCTCCCCCGCCCCCGAGGCCGGCCCCTGGCTGCCAGATCCCGGGCACGATTCAGGCAGCAGCAGCGGAAGCGAGCGATACCGACACGCCCGGCGGGGAGAAGGCCCTCGTCTCTCTCCCCGCCTTGCCACGGGAGCACCGGGACGTGCTAGAGGAGACAGCGACCCGCGGAAGCGGGGCGCGCCCCCGGCACGCCAGGACCTTAGAGCCGGGGCGGCTCGCTCGGCAGCGGGCGGGGGTACGGGCCACAAAGCCGCCCCTCTCAGGCTAGAGGTTTCATTTAGGGAGGAACCCTCGGGGACCCCACCCGGGCAGGTGAGGCCTCACGCGCGGCGCCGCTTTTAGCCCCTTTTAACTTTCGCGACGCCGCCGCCTCGCTCTCGGCTCGGCCAACCCCCGCCACACGCAGCTGCTCGCGGCCGGCACCCGCGGGTACCCGGAACCGAGGACGACACCGGCGCCTCACGCGTTTTAGGACACCTGAAAACTCACGGGGCCACGCAGCAGTCACAAAGCCGGTTGCGGTAGACCGGTCCCCGAACCCTGCCCCAGCGCCGGGGGGGAGGTGGAAAGGGGAGGATGCGGCAAGGCACGCGCCGGGCCGCTAACGCCACGGCTCCCCCCCGCTCGAGCCGCTCGGGGCTGGGGGAACGAGGACGACACCTCACACGCGACGGAAAGCGAAGTGGAAAGGAAGACCGCCCTTGCCCTGCCGGCCGGGGGCCCTTTCCGACGCGACCCGAAAGGCCTCATCGATCAACAAGGACAGAAGGAAAGGAAGCCAGCGGAGGCCCCACGGCCTCGCTCTTCTGGGACAGACACAGCCACGCGCACCCGCCACCGCCCTCGGGAGCAGCCAGCAGGCACGGGGCTCGGCGTGCGGGCAACACGCCGGAGGAGCAAACGGGGCGCCCTCCAGAGATGGGGGGGGGGGGCAAGCTGCACCGGGCCGCACCGGCTCACAGGGCACCTCTGCCTCCCCGAAATGTGGGCTTGCATTTTCCCTCAAGCTGCACCGAGTTACATCTCCATCACGGGGCGCCCCTCTGGAGCCAGGAGGAAGCCGTGCTGGGGCACCGGCTTGCCCTCCTCCCCCCATGCCGGGCTCCATAGCATACGAGTGGCCAGTCACCGCCGCTGGCTTTTCCCTTCGATGCCGTGCCCCCGCGGGCTGCGGCTTTGGTCATGGGGGGGAACCCCCGTGAAGAGGGTCCAGTGCTGGGAACTCTCTCTGCCCCTTACCGGGCTCTCTCTCGCCGTGCCTGGACGGGCTTGCTTTCCATTCTTGGTGGGACCGACGCCGGCACCACGTCTCCCCGGCTTTCTCTGCCCCCGTGCCCCACCGGGCAAACGTCGCTTCGGGGGTTCCACACTTCGGCAGTGGCCGGCGCCAGCCACTCGTCAACTTTTTTTCTTTTCCCCGCTTTCGTTGCCGAGCCCGGGCTGGGCTCCGGCTCACGGACGAGCGAAACCCATCCAACACCGCTGAGGGTGCGCCAGCGGCCGCTCCAAACCGCCGCGCCTTTGTTCGGCCCCGCGGGTCCCCTCTCTGACCCGGGCGAAAGCCACCGAGAAGCCAGACGGACCCCTGCCCAGCCGCCTGGCGGGTGGCTTGGAGCAGCCGCTCGGCAGCGCTGCCCTGGGAGTGCTCGGCGTCGCTTGTTCCCTCATATACGGAACTGGAGGGCCGTCAGCTCCGCGAGCGCACAACCAGCCGACCTCCGCCCAGCGGCAGGTCGCAGAAATCACGCCGGCTTGTACGATGACGTAGGCGGAGGCAGAGCGCAACAGCGACCCCTTGGCGACAAGCGCGATCTCCGCGGAGAGCACGTCTACTCGCCGAGGGAGAGCACGTCTACTCGCCCAGGGAGAGCACGTCTACTCGCCCAGGGAGAGCACGTCTACTCGCCGAGGGAGAGCACGTCTACTCGCCGAGGGAGAGCACGTCTACTCGCCGAGGGAGAGCACGTCTACTCGCCCAGGGAGAGCACGTCTACTCGCCCAGGGAGAGCACGTCTACTCGCCCAGGGAGAGCACGTCTACTCGCCCAGGGAGAGCACGTCTACTCGCCCAGGGAGAGCACGTCTACTCGCCCAGGGAGAGCACGTCTACTCGCCCAGGGAGAGCACGTCTACTCGCCGAGGGAGAGCACGTCTACCCGCCGAGGGAGAGCACGTCTACTCGCCCAGGGAGAGCACGTCTACTCGCCGAGGGAGAGCACGTCTACTCGCCGAGGGAGAGCACGTCTACTCGCCGAGGGAGAGCACGTCTACTCGCCGAGGGAGAGCACGTCTACTCGCCCAGGGAGAGCACGTCTACTCGCCCAGGGAGAGCACGTCTACCTCCCGCCTGAGGGAGAGCACGGGGGGGGGGGACAAAGACAGGCGGCAGCAGCTTCGGTGAACGTCACCCGGGAGGCGACCGGGGCTGTCCCGGGGCAGTCCCGGGAAGCCGGCGTCCGACACAGGGAACCGTCAGCTGCCGGACCGGGGCGAATCCCCGCGGCCACGGCAGGGGTGGGGGCTCGAAGACAGCCGGCAGTCGCCTCGGTGAACGTCACCCGGCCGGCGACCGCGGCCGTTCCGGGGCCGTCCCGGGAAGCCTGCGACAGGCACGGGGTCCCAGCCGCGGCCGGACCGACTCGAAGCCCCGCGGCCCCGGCACGGGGGAGGCCCAAAGACTGGCGGCAGCCGCTTCGCTGAACGTCACCCGGCCGGCGACCGGGGCCGTCCCGGGGCTGTCCCGGGATGCCGGCTTCCGGCACGGGGTCCCGGCCGCGGCCGGAGCGGCTCGAATCCCCGCGGTCCCGGCAGCAGCCGGAGCCGCTCGCCGTTCGGGCTCCCGGCACCCTACGGATCCGCCGACTCGTTCGCGGGCGGCGGGGGGAGGCAGTGAAGGAGGTGCGGGCAGAAGCGGCAGCGGAGGCGGAGGGGGGGGGGGGCTCGAAGACAGCCGGCAGCCGCTTCGGAGAACGTCACCCGGCCGGCGACCGCGGCCGTTCCGGGGCCGTCCCGGGAAGCCTGCGACAGGCACGGGGTCCCGGCCTCGGCCGGACCCGCACTGGGTGCCGCCGCCTCGGGCTCTCGGGACGGTATGGATCCGCCGACTCGTTCGCCGGCGGCGGGGGGAGGCAGTGGAGGGGGTGCGGGGAGAAGCGGCAGCGGAGGCGGAGGGGGGGGGGGGCTCGAAGACAGCCGGCAGCCGCTTCGGTGAACGTCACCCAGGAGGCGATCGGGGCCGTCCCGGGGCCGTCCCGGGATGCTGGCTTCCGCCACGGGGTCCCGGCCGCGGCCGGAGCGGCTCGAATCCCCGCGGTCCCGGCAGCAGCCGGAGCCGCTCGCCGTTCGGGCTCCCGGCACCCTACGGATCCGGCGACTCGTTCGCCGGCGGCGGGGGGAGGCAGTGGAGGGGGTGCGGGCAGAAGCGGCAGCGGAGGCGGAGGGGGGGGGGGCTCGAAGACAGCCGGCAGCCGCTTCGGTGAACGTCACCCGGCCGGCGACCGGGGCCGTCCCGGGGCTGTCCGGGGATGCCGGCTTCCGGCACGGGGTCCCGGCCGCGGCCGGAGC
>NW_027145431.1:0-20723 GCF_026170545.1 Melanerpes formicivorus | reverse complement strand
ACACTTCCTGGGAGTTCATTAGGTTTTCATTTGAGATATTAATGCTGAATGTTAGCATGTGCTGTATTGTGAATGTTGGCTCTGATGCCGCTTTCTATTCATTAATTCATGTCAAGTGTTGATTTGTTTGTCAAGGCAGTGCAGTATTTTGTGTACAGATTTGTTTTCTCACAAGCAGCAGAGAAACATGATGAAGAGAATGTTCTTGTTAAAGCTGATCAACCTTTTCTAGTCTTGTGGACTATATAATTTTTTTGCCTTTTATTATGTGGAGTTCTGAGTTTACTCTAAACAATTGAATTCAGTCTTTGAAAACTGACCCATTTTCTATTTGGTTTTATAGTTTATATTTTAAAGTGAATATTTCAACACTGTAAATCTTCCTCCCCCAAAATGATGACATCTCATATATTCTGAGATGTTTGCAGATTAAGTACCCCCAGATGTAAACAAAAGGCAAATGAAAGATTTCCTACCTTGTTCAATGATGTGAAAACATCTTTATTTTAAAAGTGCTTTTGGTTGGGTTTCATTAATAAGTACTGGGAAACGTATTATTTAAATGTAAATTAAAAGCTAAGGGAAAGAAAATATCACATTTAAGACTTCAAATAACAGCTCTTGGTTCCCAATTTGCTTGCCATATGCAAAAGAGCTAAATCAGTGTTTTATGTAAAATTTTAGGTTTAGATAGGAAGAAGTACTGTAAGTGTTTGAATAATTTTCTATGTGGTTATGCATATGTGAAAATACACTCTTTATTTTTGCTTACAATGGTGAGCTCATGAATGACACAGGAATGAGCTGCCATATCTACAATTCAGAGGCAGAATAAAACTGTTCATGTAAAGCCATTTTCAGGATAACTCTCTTCAAGTCTTGCATTTTGCCAGAAGGATTTTACAGTCAATGAACATCTACAACCTGTACTTCATAAGACAGCAGATTGTTTATACTGGTTCACAGATTCAATGGGTGATGACCTAAACCAGAAGGACAAGTTACTGAAATAAGTTCCACATACATAATTTCTATTGAAGGCAATTGTATTTAGCTAGACAAGCTGAATTTCAGAATCATGGCCATGACCCTGACATTTTTCATAAGTCCAATTCAATGGGCCCAATTAATCAAGCACCGTGTTGGCCACTGGATATTATTTGTACAACTTTAGAATGCCTCTTATGTCTTCAAAGACCTTAATAAATCACAATTTCAACTGTATTTTCCCAGACTCTGAACGGGAAAATGTTACTGAATCTTGAAAATATTTTGTGTCACAAGAAAGGATTTGAGTATTCCTTTATTATTTTTGCTTTGTTGACTAAAAAAAGTGAGCATAACATTTCTCAAACAGTAATACCGAAGCTTTGAAGTCTTTTATTAGATCAACTTCTTTTATAAAAGAGGAGCATGAAGTGGCTTATGCTCAGAAACATCTTTGTTATATAATAATCAACTGTTTTCGCTATTTCCATAATGTACCAGTGACTTTTTTAGTTAACTGAGAGTTTTCAGACTGCAGTATGGTCTGCCTATCAAAAATGTTCCCTTTATGTAGCATATATGGTACTTGCCTTGAAGAATAGCAAAAGTGGTGATCATGGAGCTTACACTAAACATATAAAATTATCATACTTAAAATAGTTAACAAAACTTAATAAATAAATATTTCTGGGAGTTCAGCAGCATAGAGCCCTATAATTTATATATATATATATATATATATAGTATATATATAGAGACAGTATATAGAATAGAATAGAATCAATGAGGTTGGAAAAGACCTCAGAGATCAAGTCCAACCTGTCACCCAACACCTCATGACTAACTAAACCATGGCACCAAGTGCCACATCCAATCCCCTCTTGAACACCTCCATATATATATATAGTATATAGTATATATAGTATATAGTATCTAGTGTGTATATATAGATACACTATAAATTATTATATCTATTAATAATTAATATATATTCAGGAATTATTTTTAACTTTTTTTTTTTCTTATAAAACACTGTGAGTTCTGGAGTCTGATTTAAATTTGGGATAGTAATTAAGAGAAGCAATTAAATGTATGAAATGTACATAGACTTTGCAAAAAGCTTCCGAATAATATTAACTCCCTTCTTTTTCTTTCATTGCAAACTGTGCAGCAAAGCCCAACTCCACTGGTTTCTGCTAAGGACCTAAATATGCTGTAAAGGTGAACACTGCCAACAGTTTTGAAAAAGACTGAGAGTTTTGTGATCCACAACTATTCAGCTGTGTTATTCTTTCATCTTTTCAGCTATATCACATGGATTAAATGAATACTACCAGTTGTTCAACAGTAGTATTTTCTCTTTGAAAGCTTTAATACCTCATCCCATCCTGTAGCTGTAATATTTATATATTTGTAATAATTTCAAATGATGGTAAAAATAAAACAAAAAAGTAGGTAACAGAGGGAAGTTTCATCTTTGTCTTTATTTAAGTGTTGCCAGGTGGTGGAGTCACCATCACTGGAGGTGTTCAGGAGGAGACTTGATGGGGTGCTAGGTTGCATGGGTTAGTTCATTAGGTGGTGTTGGACGATAGGTTGGACACGATGATCTTGAAGGTCTCTTCCAACCTGGTCTATTCATTCTATTCTATTCTATTCTATTCTATTCTATTCTATTCTATTCTATTCTATTCTATTCTATTCTATTCTATTCTATTCTAAGCAGTGTCTGTATATCTACTAGACAATTACAGCCATCCTCAACTGGGAATCTATTTCAAATGCTTAGCTCATTGCTTCTAAACAGTTCCTGTTATTTCCCTCTCCTTAAACCTGATTCAGCACTACAAGGTGGAAAAGACAACAGGCAGACAACAATTCCCTTTCTTGGATTTTCTTTCTGTAGGTTATTTGCATTGGCTCTTTTGCTTACAACTAACCTTGTAGGACGCCATAGACCAGATCATAACTTTTCTGAAAAACAAAGATACTCAAATTTTTCATGTACTAAGAAGTGAGGGTGAGGGCAGAGAGTGAGGTGGCTGACTGCCCTCACCCCAGAGCATCCAGTCCAAGTCAGTTGCTAGGCACTGGATCCGTTTCTGATACTGTGGTCTGCTGCACTCCGGGTGCTTATGGACCTCAATAAGTGATGCAGTGTATGCTCAAGGATATTTATTGAGTGCTATGTTGGAGAGCAGGCAACACCATTCAGTCTGGTCTCCCCTTAAATGCTGAAAGTAGTGATAAGGAAACAGTGTAAGTGAAAGTGGTAGTGAATAGAATACATTTAATCTTAAAAATCAGACTGTTGGTACATAAAGCTCCTTCCCTCAGTTTCTCTCTTTATTTTTTGTTGTTTTGTTTTTATAATCAGTTTCAGATGGCAAATACATTCTTTGAAAGTCTTCTAAGTAACATGTTGCTAAGTGTCTTTTCAAAGACTGGTTTAGGTACTCTAAATGATTTCTTATATCTTCACAGATATAAGCTTATAATCGCTTACTTTGTGTCCTGTACATGGAAAGACTGTGAATCTCAGAAATAAAGTACTATGTAATGGATTAGCTCCAGTGATAACTGCCCCTTTTATTATGCAGTGGAGTAAACAGTCATTAATTTAAAATATGTAAATTGGAAATCTGAGAACCATATCACTAGTCGTAGTGGGACATATTCCTGCAGAACGTGATTGCTTCCATAATTCTTGAATATATAAGAATTACTGTGAAGCAGAGCAGCCAGACATTCCCAACAAGAGGCATCATCAGCTGCCTCATTAAAGGAAGAAAGAGAATCTGTGGTCATGGCAAGAATGTACAAGTCATCTCATTTTCAAATTAAAACCAGAGATAGTTTGGGGATAATGAGAACAAAGGGCTGAAAGCTTATTACTTCTTATGGAAAAATAGCACACTCAGCATATGTTTGAAACTGTTGAAATATTATGACAGACCTCTGTATAGCTCAAAAAAGTCAGTTGCAATTTGCCTCTGAAAAGTGGATGTGCTTTTAATTGAAAGTATTTTTTTAAGAAAGGAGAGGAAAAACCCCACAAAAAAATATGAAACCTGATTCAGTATGTGACAGAATGATGCAAGCAGTGAAAGAAAGTATTCTTTTTTTCAAGAGAGAATTCCATTTTGCAGTTCACATTTATTTCAGCGCTTATGCTTTGGTTACCTGTATCTGTCCATGATTGTTTACCACATTAGATACTAACTGACTGAACACAGAGGAATTCCATTGACCACAACTTCAGAATTTCCATTCTTAAACCAAGTCTTCAGAGCGGCTGACCAGTGCTGGGATTCTCAGCTTCCTTCTGGAGACTTCCAGGGTGCTCCTCTTATTCACCTGGCTTACCTATGAATTGTGGGATCCTAATTTAGGAAATCAGATGTGGGAACCCAGGGATTAGCTAACAGGTTGTTTAGATGTCCTTCATGTCTGTCTGGGGCCCTGGAGTGTGATAAGAGATGTTGTATCCTGAACCGTGTGAAAAAGTACAGGAGTAAAAGATAAGAAAGCGCTCTATCCTTGAAGCAGATGAGAAAGGCTGTTGGGGAGAAAAGCACCTGCTAAAGATACAACAGTGGGCTTAATGGGGGCAGGCTAAGAGAAAACAGAACTGTATCATTCACAAAGATCTTAATAAAAAGCCACCAGCTCTGCAGCTCCTGCCCATTTGGCATGCCCTGTGGCCGTGGTCATCCCCTCACAGACTGGTTTGTCAGTTTGTATCTTAGCTCACCCATGGTGGGCCCAGCTGGATTGGGACCACTATACTTGTCACAATTCTCACAGACTGCCCACAGTCAGGATTGTGTGATGGGAAAGAAACAGCTCTCTTTCAGATACTAAGGTATCTAACTCAGGAAGTGTTTAAGAAGACACTGGATGGGGCGCTTGGTGCCATGGTTTAGTTGATTAGATGGTGTTGGGTGATACGTTAGACTTGATGATCTCGAAGGTCTTTTCCAACCTGGTTAATTCCTATTCCTATTCCTATTCCTATTCCTATTCCTATTCCTATTCCTATTCCTATTCCTATTCCTATTCCTATTCCTATTCCTATTCCTATTCCTATTCCTATTCCTATTCCTATCCAGTCTGAGTAAGATCTCTGTGGTAGTAAGACAAAACAAAGCAAATGCAGTTATATAACCTATGTACTGTGTAGAGAAAGTAAGATTTTTGAAGTTTTACTGCAGATTCTGAATGTAGCTCACATTGGGCAAACTCTTTGACCAGTCAGTTTTGTTAATGTAAAGTTATAGCTTGGATTTGCACGTTGAAGGCTGTAGCATTATTCTTGGACTAGCTGTGTTTCCTTTCCTGTTATTCCTCTTACATCAGTCTAATTCCATACCCTTTAGTATGCAGTGGATTTCGTTCATCTAAATTGTTTTGCTCATTATCAGAGTTTGTAGGATGAACAGAGTCCCCTGATAACTCCTTACTTTTCCAGATCCAGATCCTGAGTGGGGGCTGTCTTGAAGATCTGTCCATCCCTGCTTATTGCTAAGACCTGAGCAATTCCTGCCCTGAAGCTCTCCCCTTTCAAATTTACTGACAGGGTTAGAATTTTTTTCTTGTCCTCAGGCTCTGTTCTTTTAGACTGATCATCAGGGTTTGAATGAGTGTTGCCTCTGGGTTGTCTCTTTTCGGTTTCAATTTCAGAGTTGGAGCTCTTGCTGCCCTCAGATTTTCACCTTTTGGATTCAGTATAAAGACCCACTGGCTTTAAAAGACTTTCCATTTCAGGATTTTCTTCTGTCATGCTTCGCTTAGAGTTCCATTCTCTCATTGATGATGTCTCCATTTTTACATTTCTCAATATGCACTGAGATGGTTTGATCAGGATTTTTTTTTGTTGTTTCCTCTCATTCTGTGTTTCAGTGTGCTAAGAATCATCACAGGCTGTTTAGTAATTTCTTGAAACCACTTGCAAGCTGCTCTCTTTATTTGAATATAAAAACTGTAACAGATACAGAGTGTGCTTTCTCTTTTGTGAAGAAGTGCAAGTGCTTTCTTTAAACATTTTAGAATGCTACATCTAAATTCATAGTATTTGTCCCATCTCTTCATGCAGTGATACCTTCTAGTCCTTAGTGCAGTTTCGTTTCAAAGCACAAGTCTTCATAACTGAGCTTTCCATGATAGTACTATATTTAAAGATGCCTCTGAATTGCCAGTTGTTGATAGCATGTGTGTAAATGTTTGGGATGTTGCCTTTATAATTCACATACACTTTCACATAACACTGCTTGCTTTTTGCATGTGGTTTTACAGTGTGCTTGACTGGTTCAAGCCTAAGAGATTTTCCAGAAAAACTTCTACTGCATTCTTCATCATAATTTCATGCATGCTGCACTCCTATCAAGACCAAACTCTATGCTGCTGCACTAGGGCTGCAAGATGTTAAGGTAAGATTATGCGTGACTCCTTCACAAAACCACAGAATCACAGAGCAGATGAGGGGGGAAGGCATCTATGGAGATTGCCTGGTCCACCCCTGTGCTCAAAGCAGCGTCACTTGCAGCAGGTTTCTGGGGCCATATCCAGTCAGAATTTTACTGTCTTCAAGGATGAAGAATCCACAGCCCCACTGGGGAACGTGTGTCAGTGTTTGACCATCATCACAGTAACAAAGGATCAAGGGTCAAGTCAATGTGGTCAGTACAGCATTTTGTATCACTTGCTTTGTATCTGTTTAATTAGTAGTATTGTTGTTACTGTTGTTTCCTCTCACCTTGTGTTGTTCTATTAAACTCTCCTTATCTTAACCCATGGGGTTTTGCCTTTTTCTTGCATTTTTCCTTACCATCCTGCAGAGGGGGTGGGATTGGAGGGGAAATCACAGTATCACAGTATAACTTAGGTTGGAAAGGACCTCGAGGATCATCGAGTCCAGCCTATAAACACAGACCTCATGACTAGACCATGGCACCAAGTGCCACGTCCAATCCCCTCTTGGACACCTCCAGGGACGGTGACTCCTCCACCTCCCTGGGCAGCACGTTTCAATGGTGAATGAATTTCTTGGTGAAGAACTTCCTCCTCACCTCGAGTCTAAACCTCCCCTGGCGCAGCTTGAGACTGTGTCCCCTTGTTCTGGTGCTGGTTGCCTGGGAGAAGAGACCAAGCCCTTCCCGGCTACAACCACCTTTCAGGTAGTTGTAGAGGGCAATGAGGTCACCCCTGAGCCTCCTCTTCTCCAGGCTAAGCAACCCCAGCTCCCTCAGCCTCTCCTCATAGGTCTTGTGTTCAAGGCCTCTCACCAGCCTTGTCGCCCTTCTCTGGACACGCTCAAGTGTTTCAATGTCCTTCTTAAACTGAGGGGCCCAGAACTGGACAAATGTGAGCAGTTGTGGGAATTCTGCTGCTGAATGTGCCAGGAGAGGTTTAGGCTGGATGTTAGGAAGAAGTTCTTCCCAGCAAGAGTGATTGACCATTGGAATGGGCTGCCCTTGGGAGGTGGTGGAGTCACCATCACTGGAGGTGTTTAGGAAGAGACTGAATGAGTCACTTGGTGCCATGGTTTAGTTGATTAGATAGTGTTGGATGATAGGTTGGACTTGATGATCTCTAAGGTCTTTTCCAACCTGGTTAATTCTATTCTAAACCATGATAGCATCTCAGGGAAATTTTTGTAAATATTGTCATGTGCCAACCCAAACTAAGAATGATATTCTCTCTTTGGCTGGTCAGCACAAACCTGATATAAGTAATTCTTCCAATGGGTATGAATAATGAGAGTTAAATTGAAATAAGAAGCTCTAAGTCACATCTTGAAGGAGACACTAGAAACTAGAGTTTCTAACAGAACTGTAAATGAGTGGTAGAATAAAATCATAATTTTACTTTTGTCTAACGTTTCAGAAATAATAGCAGCAGGAGAAACAACATGGACTACATTTAAGACACAGTGCAAAGGGACATAGTTTTTTGGGGCTGAAATTCAGATCATAATTCATAATTCAAACCAGATAGCATAGATTCTTCTTACTGCAATGCTATGGTTAATTCAGAATAATTAACTGATGTCAAATATTAATCAGGAATAATTACTTAAACCACTATTACTGCATTTGAATGTGTTGTAAGTACTAAAAGTTTTAACTGATAAAATTAATCTCTGAAAACACAATGGCTGATCCAGGCTTGAATACGTAAATAACAGATTCTTAAGACTATAAGGAGTATTAAAATCTTTAACTACCTGAAGGTGAAGATTATCCTTCCTGTTCACGTTGTGGTGGCTCACTCTGTGGCTTCTGTGTTGTGTAAACACACAGGTATGGTTAACGCAGAGAAACTGGAGCAAGACTCATGAGTATAATATTCAGTCAGGCAGTAAAAATGGAAAATGATCTTAAACCATCTCAATACCATTTCTCCCAGGACCTCAGTTCCTGAGAGACATATGTTTACTTTTGGATGTTGCCTCATCCTTTCCATTAATTAAAGAAGAAACCCAAGGAACAAGGTTAGAATGGAAGCTTTTAGATGCGTAAAAACTGAGTTGGATTATTCCAGCCTCTCAGGCCATGGTGGTTGGAACTGGATGATCTTTAAGGACCATTTTATGATTCTATAAACCCCTCTCACACATTGATACAGAAAAGACACATGACGTTGTCAGCTCCAATAATTCCTTGAGAGGAATAAGAAAAAACAACAGTTGAAGGACAATGTACGATGTGGCCTCAAACCAATGTTATGATAGAGTATTGGTCCTTTCTAGTTACATGCTCCTTTTCTGCTTTGTAACTTCTTATTGAATATGAAGGATATGGTCATGGCTACCTTTCTTCCCATCATGAGCTATTTGAAGGAGCGAGTAAAGCCTTTTGCTGCTCTACAATAAGGCCAAGGAACTGCTTGATCATCTGCTGCTGCATCTGTATCAGGTCTTTGACTCACAGGCCTTCATTGCACTCCAAAGAAATAGGAACTGTCATGCTTGGCCACTTCACACAGGTGCAGGACACAGAAAATGTTTATTCCAGAGGTGGGAAGATGAAGGAAGCTATTCACATAACATGTTAAAATTCTGTGTGGTAAATTAACAATTTCTGTGTTGCTACTCTGCCATTTCCTTGCATATGTTTATGGCACAAATGTGGCTGACTCCTGAGGCAGAGGCATGGATAGCCAAAGCAGTACGGCTATAGCTGGATATTCCCTCTGTGACTCAGAAAGATGGAAACAAAACTTTTTTCTTCCCAAGAATACCTTAGGATTTCACTTTACTTTGTTCTTCTCAAATAGCTCAGGCTTTACACTATTTTGAATACTAATAGAATGTGACCTATTGCAGTCAGAAACAGGATCATAGGTTTATTTCTGCACCATCTCTAGGCAGAAAAAGATATTTTTCACAGAAGCAGTCTGGGTACTGGAACAAAGTGTTGACTTCTCTAGCAAAGAGTGCTGGACATGAAAATAGGTTTTTGTTACATCTGGCATAGTGAGATCTGGGAGTGAACTTCTGTATAATTAAACAAGATAAAATTTCTACATTTTTTTTTCTCAATGCCATATAAGAAGACAGCTGTTATTCTTAGGTTTAGCACAACAGAATCCACGTGTATTGCATTTCTAAATGTTACCTGTGATAATAAAAGAATAGAAAACTGAGAGAAAGACAAGCCCTGAATTAAAAGGCCCTTTAGTTCTGGCCCTTTATTGCGTGGGATCAAACGCTTGAGGTATAAACCTCAAAAATCAGGTAGTGATAGTACTAGGGGGAATGGAATGAAGCTAGAGGTGGGGAGATTCAGGCTAGATGTGAGGAGGAGGTTCTTCACCATGAGAGTGGTGAGACCCTGAAATGGGTTGTCCAGGGAGGTGGTCGAGGCCCCGTCCCTGGGGGTGTTTCAGAGCAGGCTAGATGAGGCTCTGGCCAGCCTGATCCAGTGTAGGGTGTCCCTGCCCATGGCAGGGGGGTTGGAACTAGATGATCCTTGTGGTCCCTTCCAACCCTGAATGAAACTATGAAACTATGAAACTATAATAACCACATGGGCTCAAAACTGGTTGGTCTACTTTGTTTTGAAGCAGCATTTATTTCTTCCCTTAGCACTTTTGTTCTAATGCTTGTAAGAAAGAGATAACATCTATGTTGTCTTTTTAAAAACACCCAACACATTCCTTGCTATATGAGCATCTGACTTTCCTATTATACAGTAGTATAATCTCAAGGTTCAAAAAACCAATCCAATTAAATAAGGCATTTACAATGTGGATGTCTTCATCTAATCCAGTCACCCTAGATCTCCCTTGTATGTATTTTTACAATATCATCAATCTCACTTTATGGTAGATATTGAGACCAAATTAATGTGTCCTAAAAGTGACTACTTTGTCTGGTCTCTAGAAAGGGAGCCTAGGATGACTTGCATAGATATAGATGACTAAGGTTAAATGTGCGCAGTTAGGTGAGATGAATATCCACATTACTTGTGTGAAGTGCTTGTTAAAAGTTTTAGATGTGAATACTCACTGGTGTATAATTAGAATAATTCTGTTGACCAGAATAAAGCCAAGATGTTGATTATAAAAGTAGAGAAGGAAAGGAAGCTGGGATTTTTCAACAAGAATACAGAAATGATCACAATCCTAAAATGACTGTGGACAAATAAACTCAAAGAAATTAGTATCATGATACATTTTTACCATGTAGCCCTCTTAAATGGAATTTTGAATGATTACAAAGTGCAAGCATGGATATTAAGATTATAAATGAAATAGGACTGAGCTAAATTCCTAACTAGACTGTTCTTTTGTAGATCTCAGCAGGAGACTTTGGTAGGGGAGGCAAGGATTTCTATTGTGTCTGTTGTAATCCAATACTATCCTGAGCTGATTCTCTTATTTCTGTGCTGAATGTACACTGTCATCCTCAGAAGGCAGACTTGCAGCACTCTGCATATTAAATACCTCAGGCATCCTTCTCTCCCTTTTAAAGTGTCTAAAATTTCCTTCCTCTGCTATGCCTTCATCTACAAAATACAACATTCTTGTTCTCTTTCACTTCCTTCTCCCATTGCAGTTTACATTGTAATGCCTCTAGGAGAACTTTGTTGTGTATTATTCTCACCCCACTGTAATTTGTCCTTTGAGATGATGGTCCCTAAAAAATCAAAATCTATATTAAGCTAGGTAAAAGTAACATTTATACTCTGAAAATAGACTAGACTAGACTAAACTAGACTAGAATAGAATTAACCAGGTTGGAAAAGACCTTGCAGATCATCGAGTCCAACCTATCATCCAACACTATCTAATCAACTAAACCATGGCACCAAGCACCCCATCCAGTCTCTTCTTAAACACCTCCAGTGATGGTGAATCCACCATCTCCTTGGGCAGCACATTCCAATGGCCAATCACTCTTTATATGAAGAACGTCTTCCTAACATCTAGCCTAAACCTCCCCTGGTGCAGCTTGAGACTGTGTCCTCTTGTTCTGGTGCTGGTTGCCTGGGAGGAGAGACCAACCCCCACCTGGCTACAACCTCCCTTCAGGTAGTTGTAGAGAGCACTAAGGTCTCCACTGAGCCTCCTCTTCTCCAGGCTAAGCAACCCCAGCTCCCTCAGCGTCTCCTCATGTTGAGGATTAAAAAAAATGTTTGCATGCCAACCTAAAATGACTGCAAAAGCTATGACAAAAAATAAAACTGAGGTTAAAAGACCAGGATTTCAATACTATTTTCTTATTATTCAACTTTAATACAAAATGTTGAAGCTTAATCTTTTACTATGTGTGGGTTTTGAAACAAATGCCATGCCCAATCAAGAAAGCATCAATAAAATCCTCATCTTTTTCAAGATATTAAATTTTTTAAAATTCATTTTTCAAGGCAATTTATTCACATTTCATCACAAATTTTATTCTCATAATTAGTATTTTTTTGAGAAACTAATAATGAAATGACATTTTCTCTATGAGGAATAAAGCAGTTCACCATAGCAGTATTACCTGTATATCGATGTTAATGTTAGAATGGTGTAATGGCAAGCCCAACGAGGAGAGGCTGAGGGAGCTGGGATTGTTTAGCCTGGAGAAGAGGAGTCTCATGGGAGACCTTAGTGCTGTCTAGAACTACCTGAAGGGAGGTTGTAGCCAGGAGGGGGTTGGTGCAACCAGCACCAGTACAAGAGGACAGCCACAAGCTGCACCAGGGGAGGTTTAGGCTAGATGTTAGGAAGAAATTCTTCATATAAAGAGTGATTGCCCATTGGAATGTGCTGCACCAGGGGAAGTTTAGGCTCGAGGTGAGGAGAAACTTCTTCACAGAGAGAGTTGTTAGCTGTTGGAATGTGCTGCCCAGGGAAGTGGTGGAGTCACCATCCCTGGAGGTGTTCAAGAGGGGATTGGACGCAGCACTTGGTGCCGTGATTTAGTAGAATAGAATAGAATAGAATAGAATAGAATAGAATAGAATAGAATAGAATAGAATAGAATAGAATAGAATAGAATAGAATAGACCAGGTTGGAAGAGACCTTCAAGATCATCGCGTCCAACCTATCACCCAACACCGCCTAATCAACTAACCCACGTAACCAAGCACCCTGTCAAGTCTCCTCCTGAACACGTCCAGTGACGGCGACTCCACCACCTCCCCGGGCAGTCCATTCCAATGGGCAATCACTCTAGCTGTGTAAAACTTCCTCCTGACCTCCAGCCTGAACTTCCCCTGGTGCAGCCTGAGACTGTGTCCTCTTGTTCTGGTGCTGGCTGCCTGGGAGAAGAGACCAACCTCTGCCTGTTGAGGTCTTGGGTGACAGGTTGGTCTTGATGATCTTTGAGGTCTTTCCCAACCTTATTGATTCTATGATTCTATGATTTTAGTATATCATCTTGCCTATTTGACTATGAATTCTCACCTAAAAATTGCCTTCCTACATCTATCTTCATGGTCTTTTATCTGTGAAAGTGAGAGAACTTTTCCTTTTCCCTTCTTATTCCAGTCAAACTTTTTTCTGTATGAAAAACACTTCTCTGTTATTCTACACCAAATTTAGCATCATAGGCAACTTGCTGCTCAAAAATACGATTCTTGGTAATGTCATGCTGAAATGCGAACCCCCCAAAACTATCTGCTTTGAGTAGATATCCCCTCAGGTATTTAAAGTTAACTTCTGACAGTTCTGGGTTATGAATAATTCACATTCTGAACAGCATCTCCAGTAACACATCAATAAGCTGAAGAGATTTGTTTTAAGTTTCCCCTGAAGTTTCTTGAAAATCCCTCATTCTTTATGGCAATTGAGCGATCTCTGAAAACTTTCTATGTATATAGTCACAGAGGTGTTTTTTTTTTCCACTGGTATGCATGCATATATATTTATAGTAGAAAAATGAAAGTTTTGGTTGTCTTTGCCAGATGGTGCAGCCTTGGAAAAAAAAAAGATATTTCTACAACATGCTTGAATTAATGTTCGTGTTTAAAAATGGTGATATGCATTCTTTGCAGTCTAGGAAAAGAAATTGAGGTTTAATTTATCCATCTCCTGTGATACTAATTTTCAGTGAATGATCAGCAACTTTTCACTAACTACTAATACAACTGGAAGTCACTGCTGAGCTTTCTCTCTGTGGATCACATTTGATTCAGAGGTGGAGGATGTGTCTACAGCAGCATTTTCATTCAAATCAAGAGTGCACTTTTTAACTGAATCTCGTTATCATACTCTCCAAATCTGCTTTGATTCACGCCCCAGAGCAGGTTTGGAAAACATGAGCTGAGTTCCTCTTGGATGAACTAAACTTGTTCTCCAAGAGCACACCTAATACACTGTAACTGTTGGTAGGCATTCATGAATATGGATTTTCTCTCATATGTAACCTAATTTATGTAGAGGCTTTTAAAATTTCTATCAGACAGTGACTGGGGATTTGTGATTTGTAATGCAGAGGGCAGCGCAAAAGCAGTATCACGACTAGAAAGTTATGCTGCTGCTGCATACTATTCACCTCCATTATCTAAGCCAGTGCATTTGTTTTCACTAAGAACAGAAAAAGCTCCAAGAATTGCTTAAAATAAACATCCCCTTGGGCAGTTATATTAAGCCACTGGCAATGATGTTTTCCTTAAAACCCTTAGCCTTCCTCACATGCTTATGCTTTTCTCCAGTATGCATGTAATCTCACTTATTAATATCTTGAGAGCATGTCACTAGGTTCAAGAGTAACACAGAGTGTCACTTTGTCAAATCCTTTACAACTTTTTACATGTAAAAGAATCACAGAAGTCATGCTGTGAATTCAGTGATACAATGAGTTTTCTGGAAGCCCTACCAGGATTTAGTGATGTTTGAAATTCTAATTCCATGGGAAAATGTGACATTTTGATATGAGGTAAAGTTCTTCACCAAAAGCAAAGGCAGATCTTTCCACAATGTCTTTATAGGCACATGGATGTTCTGATTTATTTCATTTGAATAAAGCCAAGTGTCTGGTTTAGTATCAGAGCACGTGCTGGTATTTATGTAATCAATATAATATTGTATACATAAAATGACCAAAAAGTAATACATTATGTGTGGGGGTTGAAATACAGCAAAAGGGTGAAATATTAAATGCAACTTAACATACCAAAGTTGTTGAGTATTTAAAGAGCAAACCAGTGAAGTGTGAATGTTTCTTTTTAATTTTTCCACAGATTAAAATTTTATCAAAATCAGCATTATTGAATTGCATTTTTAATAAGCTACATTTGGAGACAAAGCTTGCTCCACTTAGGATTTTTTTCAGCCAGCTCTTATTGGAGAGCAAAACTAACAACACTGAGAAAGTTGGGGTTTTTTTCTGCTTTATGACGTAGATTACTATTAATTCATCTACCCCTGAAAAATACTTACATTTCTATCATAACCATGGAAATCCTACAGGATCTGTTACTTAAACTGTTTCTTGGTGCTATGGAATAACAACTTTATACATTTTTATGGAAGGTCAAGATACATCCACTGAGTATGTGAGCACATGAAGGACAGAAAAGATCAGAGTTCCCTCATCCTCCATAGTATATTTAAGGACAAATTTAGCTGTAATATAGTAATTACAGCTAGATGAGAGTTACACAAGTACCTTATAAATGAACAGGGAGATCTGTTCCAGATGCATGGATGGAGTGCAAACAGCTGTGCCTGTTAGAAGCTCAGCAAGTCTTTTATCCTCTAATACAGTTCTTTACTCTTACAAACCTTCATCTTTTGTGTATTTTTAAGTAGCATTTTCCCTGCATTCTCAACATAAAGTTGTCTCTTTTATTTATTTACTTCTATTCCACAGATCCAATGATAATGATTTATTTAATTTTACAGATGTTGCAAGTAAGAATTGAGTGCTGCCTAGGCAGTTAGAGAGCTCCTTGTAATTTACTTTTGCATCACACTCAGGAGACCTGAGACTGAGTATCAATAGTTTTTATCATCTGAACCCAAAAGCTATGATTTCATTTAGAGTATCTGTGGTGTGCCTAAAGGCATGTCAACATTTTTAAAGTGACTAAGATGGAGATTTGCTACAGCTTGCATCTTTAGAAATCACATATTTTACCTTAATAAAGGATATGCAATTACACTAGAAAGTTGCATCGTGTGGGCACGATCCACGTCCCATAGAAACCAGCGCAAGACGTGCTGTTGGGAAATGGAACCGGTCTTATCGGTTATCTACAAGCAGGAGAATTGTACAAGCATTTAGATTACAGCACTGATATATTTGCTGTCAAAGTGTTTTGCATGTTAATGAAAATATGCTGTTGGTGTCATGCATGCAAATACTTTTGTTGGTATCTATTTATTTCTACAAAAGGCTATGGATTCGAAAACCTCCGAACCATCCATTTGTGTTGCCAGTCTGAAGAAATAAGTTTCAGTCAACCTGCATGAATTCCTGCATTTGTTGGAATTTAGACAATAGCCTTTTCAGAGTATCTTGAGCCCTACAGGTGCATTTTGTTGACTATCTACCCTTTTATTTTTGGTTTAAAGGAGAGAATCCATTTCTAATACACTTTACCTCTGGTATTACATGAAACAAGATTCATTGCTAATAGGTCAAATACACCTTATGTTAGGCTACTAGTAGCAGAACAAGAGGACACAGTCTGAAGCTGTGCCAGGGGAGGTTTAGGCTGGATGTTAGGAAGAAACTCTTCACAGAAAGAGTGATTGGCCATTGGAATGGGCTGCCCAGGGAGGTGGTGGAGTTGCCATCACTGGAGGTGTTTTTAGGAAGAGACTGGATGAGGCGCTTGGTGCCATGGTTTAGTTGATAAGATGGTATTGGGTGATAGGTTGGACTCAATGATCTTGTAGGTCTTTTCCAACCTGGTTAATTCTAACTCTCTATTCTAACTCTCTAACATACAACCAGTCACAACACAACAGATTTTCCATGTTGCTGGAAAACTAGAAGTTGATTACTACTAAACAGAGTTGTCTGCTGTACAAAGAAGCAGAAGTTGCAAAGCCTATACCATGAGCTGTATGGAGTGTATTCTGCCACTGAGGTCCAATTAATGAACTTTTCGAGCTGGAGCTGAGGTGAGAAACTAGGAGCTTCACAAAGAGGAGGAGGTGATACAAAGCTTCACCATGCCTGGATTAATGGAATCTATCATTGCTGCATTGAGAATATTTGTAAAAGGTCACAAGGAGAACTTGGTTTGACTTCCCTCTCCATCCCTTCATCTTGGTGGCTGTGAAAACACACTGAACTGTATTGTATATGTATGCTGGAGAGAAAGAGGTGGAATAAGAGAAAAGTATATAGACAGAAAACACTTGAGTTCTGGCTTATGGCATTAACTATAAATGTCCAGTGACAAATGGAAAACAAATGTTTCTAGCTATTTTTGTTTTTAAGGTTTTCATAATAGACTAGCATATTTTTGCTATTCCTGTTGAATGGAATGCTATTCTATCCATAAAAATAAATCTCTCTGCCTCCCATAATGTTCTCCACTCCTTTAGTGTTTCATGTGAAGTATAACACTTTCAAATTAACTGATACGATAAAGAGAGTAGGGTGACTGGAAGGAATCCTAGCTCAATTGAAACCACAGAAACTGCTATTATCAAAAGGATTTCTTAAATTGCATCCTCATTTGTACTGTGACATTTTGTGACACAATCACTGCACAGATGTGAGAACATTCCCATGAATACATGCTACCCTTCGCCTTGCTAAATGAGGCCAAAATGTCACCATGAAAATCTGTGGGACTTTTATGGAGCTCTGTTGTTATTTTGGGATGGAAGGCAGAGTCCTGTAAGGTATGAGACATTTCCTGGGAGTTAAAAACAAACAAACAAAAAGCATTCAATGAAACCAGGTGTTGGTGTTGTGTCACAGTATCTCTGTAGGTTTTCATATTATAAGGAAAAAAAATAGAGGATCACAGAAAAATAAAGACTGGAAGGGGCCTCAAGAGGTCATCTGTTCCATACAGGTACATATGCAAATTTCTGTATCATCACTGTAACACCATCTAAGTAATATATGAAAGATGCTATCTGTTGGCTTCCTCTGATACACCCTAAGAAGATCATATATAGCCAGCATCACTTGCATATATTTTGGGCTTGAAGTACACCATCACTTGTGTTTTGTCGTGCTGCACTGTGAAGGAACATTTGGTTCAGATTTGGAATTGGAGAAAATTCAGAACTTGACTGTGAATTGCCATAAGCTGGCCAGTTTGTCAAAAGAAAACCAACCTCAAAAAAGAGAAGTACTTAGGAGAAGCTGAGCAGTTTGACACACTTTAAATTCCCTATTGGAGAACTACTACTAAGAGAAAGACAGTTGGGAAATGTGGAAGATGAGATGAAAATTGAAGGGGCATTCCAAAAAAATAGTGTGCATTATATTAAAGTATTTACAGGTAGTCCAGTAATGGTGATGCTTCCCCCTGGTCAGAGATATCTATTAAAATGGAAGGGACTACCTGAAAGGAAGCTGTAGACAGGTGGATGTTGGGCTCTTCTCCCAGGCAGCCAGTACCAGAACAAGAGGACACAGTCTCAGGCTGCACCAGGGGAGGTTTAGGTTGGATGTTAGGAAGAAGTTCTATACAGAGAGAGTGATTGCCCATTGGAATGTGCTGCCTGGGGAGGTGGTGGAGTCACCATCATTGGAGGTGTTCAGGAGGAGACTTGATGGGGTGCTTGGTGCCATGGGTTAGTTGTTTGGGTGGGTTGGATTGATAGGTGGCTTGGATGCGATGATCTTGAAGGTCTCTTCCAACCTGGTTTATTATTCTGTTATTCTATTCTATTATTCTATTAACCAAATGCAAGCACTTTTTGAATCGCTGCCCTTTAGCAAGAAAGTTTCCAGATAAGATTTTGTCAGATGCTACAGTTGTCTCCATTTTCTGTCATTCCCCAGTGAATGCAATCCCCTTCTCTGCGTAAAATTATGTTACTGTCATGGATTATGTCAACTTTAACCTTTATTATACATGTTCAGCTATAAGTTTTCATGAATGGAACTGAAAACAAAAGAGGGAGAAAATCTCTGAGCAAGTGTGGTAAAAGCCTAGTTATTAAATTGCTGCTTCTCATTCTGGCGAAGCTTCAGTTTATTGTATTTTTCCTTATTATGCTCTCTATCTATATTCTTTAATGTCATTTTCCAGCAGACAAGTTTTTATTCCTAAAATTTTAGCTTGCACTGAAGGAATTTTTAATGCTCCAGCATTACTGACATTTATTATGAATTTTCAACAAGAAAGTACAGATGAGACTATTGTATGACGGCACATTTTATGTGGCAGTCCTTTTGACATATGTCTTAGCACTGCAGATAAGTGCCTGTAAAATGTAATTCAGACAGAACTACATGCATTTGGTACATTTATAACTGTAAATCTGAGATCTGCCTGCATTCCTGTGGATTAAAAAAATGCTTTTAGCGATTCCAATGAATTAAAATTCTTATCTTTTGTAAATTTTGTCATAGACAACTAATGGCTGCTGAAAGTATACCCAAGTGTGATTAACTGACATCTTCCTTGGACTGCAGTTGTTTATTAAAATAGCAGACAAGACTTTTGTCTGTGTGCTCTTTAATTCTTAAAGAAAAAAAAAATCAAAAGGTATTTTCAAAGGAATTCAATCTGCATTACATTTTTGCTTCCTTTTTTAGATTACTTAATCTTTGGAATATTTCATCTTAGTTATCTCCCTGTTCTCCCTGAACACATAAAGGGTTCTGTTTGTGATTATGATAAAGAGAAGGGAAGGGAAGGGAAGGGAAGGGAAGGGAAGGGAAGGGAAGGGAAGGGAAGGGAAGGGAAGGGAAGGGAAGGGAAGGGAAGGGAAGGGAAGGGAAGGGAAGGGAAGGGAAGGGAAGGGAAGGGAAGGGAAGGGAAGGGAAGGGAAGGGAAGGGAAGGGAAGGGAAGGGAAGGGAAGGGAAGGGAAGGGAAGGGAAGGGAAGGGAAGGGAAGGGAAGGGAAGGGAAGGGAATTAGAATATAATTGAATTAACCAGGTTGGAAAAGACCTTGCAGATCATCAAGTCAACCTATCACCCAACACCATCTAATCAACTAAACCATGGCACTAAGCACCCCATCCAGTCTCTTCTTAAACACCTCCGGCGATGGTTACTCCACCACCTGCCTGGGCAGCCCAGTCCAATGACCAGTCACTCTTTCTGTGAAGAACCTCTTCCTAACATCCAGCCTAAACCTCCCTTGGTGCAGCTTGAGTCTGTGTCCTCTTGTTCTGTTGGTGGCTGCCTGGGAGAAGAGACCAACCCCCACCTGGCTACAGCATCCCTTCAGATAGTTGTAGACAGCAATAAGGTCTCCTCTAGGCCTCCTCCTCTCCAGGCTAAGCAACCCCAACTCTCTCAGCCTCTCCTCATAGGGCTTGTGCTCTAAACGCCTCACCAGCTTTATTGCCCTTCTCTGTATACCAAAGTGAATCACTGAAATCTCTCCCAACTCCAGAAAATCTGCCAGCAAATTCTGCCTTTTTCCATATGTGAAAATATTCCCAGGTTTCACTGTTACTCCCCAGAGTATCAGGAAAGGCCATCCTGTAATATCAGTGAAGTAATTTTTAGATGACAGCATCAGCTCAATGCAGAAGCATTTTTTTTTAGCTACAAATGACAATAAAAAGTGCACTGAGGAATTTTTTTTTTCCATTTTCAGTAAATGTGGGTGTGCTCAATATCACATAGTGGTGCTAGAAGAGAAAGCTGTTTACCTAGAAAAAAAAAGCCCCAAGCAACCAGAAAAACTAATAGAAACAATAGCTGGAAACTGAAACTTAGCTGAAATAAAGCACATATGTTTTTCTGTACTGTTTTTTTTAGTGTCTTCCTCACATGCAAGACTGTCTTTAGTATCAGGCATTGGAATAGGTTGTCACATTTCTATTATATAGTAATATAATCTTGTGGAAAAACAATCTAATTAAATAAAACACAGACAATGTGGATGTCTTCATCTAATCCAGTCACCCTAGACCTCCCTTGTATGTATTTCTAGAGTATCATCAATCTCACTTTATGGTAGATATTGAGGCCAAATTTGATTAATGTGTCCTAAAAGTGACTACTTTTTCAGTTCTCTATAAAAGGAGCCTAGGGTAACTTGCATAGATAGAGATGATGAATAAGGTTAGAGGTGTGCAGTTAGGTGAGATGAATATCTACATTACTTGTGTGAAGTGCTTGTTAAAAGTTTCAGATATG
>NW_027145430.1:0-20809 GCF_026170545.1 Melanerpes formicivorus | reverse complement strand
GCACCAAGAGCTCTCCCAGCCTGCCCCAAGGGCCCCCAGAGCCTGCAGCCCAGAGCCCAAAGGGCAGGCAGGGACCCCAGACCCACAGCAGGGACCCCAGAGCCTGCAGCGAGCAGCAGCAGGGACCCCAGAGCCCCCAGCAGCAGCAGCAGGGACCCCAGAGCCTGCAGCAGCAGCAGCAGGGACCCCAGAGCCTGCAGCAGCAGCAGCAGGGACCCCAGAGCCTGCAGCAGCAGCAGCAGGGACCCCAGAGCCTGCAGCAGCAGCAGCAGGGACCCCAGAGCCCCCAGCAGCAGCAGCAGGGACCCCAGAGCCTGCAGCAGCAGCAGCAGGGACCCCAGAGCCCCCAGCAGCAGCAGCAGGGACCCCAGAGCCCCCAGCAGCAGCAGCAGGGACCCCAGAGCCTGCAGCAGCAGCAGCAGGGACCCCAGAGCCTGCAGCAGCAGGGACCCCAGAGCCTGCAGCAGCAGCAGCAGGGACCCCAGAGCCTGCAGCAGCAGCAGCAGGACCCCAGAGCCTGCAGCAGCAGCAGCAGGGACCCCAGAGCCTGCAGCAGCAGCAGCAGGGACCCCAGAGCCTGCAGCAGCAGCAGGGACCCCAGAGCCCCCAGCAGCAGGGACCCCAGAGCCTGCAGCAGCAGCAGCAGGGACCCCAGAGCCTGCAGCAGCAGCAGCAGGGACCCCAGAGCCTGCAGCAGCAGCAGCAGGGACCCCAGAGCCTGCAGCAGCAGCAGCAGGGACCCCAGAGCCTGCAGCAGCAGCAGCAGGGACCCCAGAGCCTGCAGCAGCAGGGACCCCAGAGCCTGCAGCAGCAGCAGGGACCCCAGAGCCTGCAGCAGCAGCAGCAGGGACCCCAGAGCCCCCAGCAGCAGGGACCCCAGAGCCTGCAGCAGCAGCAGCAGGGACCCCAGAGCCTGCAGCAGCAGCAGCAGGGACCCCAGAGCCTGCAGCAGCAGCAGCAGCAGGGACCCCAGAGCCTGCAGCAGCAGCAGCAGGACCCCAGAGCCTGCAGCAGCAGCAGCAGGGACCCCAGAGCCTGCAGCAGCAGCAGCAGGGACCCCAGAGCCTGCAGCAGCAGCAGCAGGGACCCCAGAGCCTGCAGCAGCAGCAGCAGGGACCCCAGAGCCTGCAGCAGGGACCCCAGAGCCTGCAGCAGCAGCAGCAGGGACCCCAGAGCCCCCAGCAGCAGCAGGGACCCCAGAGCCTGCAGCAAGCAGCAGCAGCAGGGACCCCAGAGCCTGCAGCAGCAGCAGCAGGGACCCCCAGAGCCTGCAGCAGCAGCAGCAGGGACCCCAGAGCCTGCAGCAGCAGCAGCAGCAGGGACCCCAGAGCCCGCAGCAGCAGCAGCAGGGACCCCAGAGCCCGCAGCAGCAGCAGCAGGGACCCCAGAGCCTGCAGCAGCAGCAGCAGGGACCCCAGAGCCTGCAGCAGCAGCAGCAGCAGGGACCCCAGAGCCTGCAGCAGCAGCAGCAGGGACCCCAGAGCCTGCAGCAGCAGCAGCAGGGACCCCAGAGCCTGCAGCAGGGACCCCAGAGCCTGCAGCAGCAGCAGCAGGGACCCCAGAGCCTGCAGCAGCAGCAGCAGGGACCCCAGAGCCCCCAGCAGCAGGGACCCCAGAGCCCCCAGCAGCAGCAGCAGGGACCCCAGAGCCCGCAGCAGCAGCAGCAGGGACCCCAGAGCCTGCAGCAGCAGCAGCAGGGACCCCAGAGCCTGCAGCAGCAGCAGCAGGGACCCCAGAGCCTGCAGCAGCAGCAGCAGGGACCCCCAGAGCCTGCAGCAGCAGCAGCAGGGACCCCAGAGCCTGCAGCGAGCAGCAGCAGGGACCCCAGAGCCCCCAGCAGCAGCAGGGACCCCAGAGCCTGCAGCAGCAGCAGCAGCAGGGACCCCAGAGCCTGCAGCAGCAGCAGCAGGGACCCCAGAGCCTGCAGCAGCAGCAGCAGCAGGGACCCCAGAGCCCGCAGCAGCAGCAGCAGGGACCCCAGAGCCCGCAGCAGCAGCAGCAGGGACCCCAGAGCCTGCAGCAGCAGCAGCAGGGACCCCAGAGCCTGCAGCAGCAGCAGCAGGGACCCCAGAGCCTGCAGCAGCAGCAGCAGGGACCCCAGAGCCTGCAGCAGCAGCAGCAGGGACCCCAGAGCCTGCAGCAGGGACCCCAGAGCCTGCAGCAGCAGCAGCAGGGACCCCAGAGCCCCCAGCAGCAGCAGGACCCCAGAGCCTGCAGCAGCAGCAGCAGGGACCCCAGAGCCTGCAGCAGCAGCAGCAGGGACCCCAGAGCCTGCAGCAGCAGCAGGGACCCCAGAGCCTGCAGCAGCAGCAGCAGGGACCCCAGAGCCTGCAGCAGCAGGGACCCCAGAGCCTGCAGCAGCAGCAGCAGGGACCCCAGAGCCTGCAGCAGCAGCAGCAGGGACCCCAGAGCCTGCAGCAGCAGCAGCAGGGACCCCAGAGCCTGCAGCAGCAGCAGCAGGGACCCCAGAGCCCGCAGCAGCAGCAGCAGGGACCCCAGAGCCCCCAGCAGCAGCAGGGACCCCAGAGCCTGCAGCAGCAGGGACCCCAGAGCCTGCAGCAGCAGCAGCAGGGACCCCAGAGCCTGCAGCAGCAGCAGCAGGGACCCCAGAGCCCCCAGCAGCAGCAGGGACCCCAGAGCCTGCAGCAGCAGCAGCAGGGACCCCAGAGCCTGCAGCAGCAGCAGCAGGGACCCCAGAGCCTGCAGCAGCAGCAGCAGGGACCCCAGAGCCTGCAGCAGCAGCAGGGACCCCAGAGCCTGCAGCAGCAGCAGCAGGGACCCCAGAGCCTGCAGCAGCAGCAGGGACCCCAGAGCCTGCAGCAGCAGCAGCAGGGACCCCAGAGCCTGCAGCAGCAGCAGCAGGGACCCCAGAGCCTGCAGCAGCAGCAGCAGGGACCCCAGAGCCCCCAGCAGCAGCAGCAGGGACCCCAGAGCCTGCAGCAGCAGCAGCAGGGACCCCAGAGCCTGCAGCAGCAGCAGCAGGGACCCCAGAGCCTGCAGCAGCAGCAGCAGGGAACCCCAGAGCCTGCAGCAGCAGCAGCAGGGACCCCAGAGCCTGCAGCAGCAGCAGCAGCAGGGACCCCAGAGCCCGCAGCAGCAGCAGCAGGGACCCCAGAGCCCGCAGCAGCAGCAGCAGGGACCCCAGAGCCTGCAGCAGCAGCAGCAGGGACCCCAGAGCCTGCAGCAGCAGCAGCAGCAGGGACCCCAGAGCCTGCAGCAGCAGCAGCAGGGACCCCAGAGCCTGCAGCAGCAGCAGCAGGGACCCCAGAGCCTGCAGCAGGGACCCCAGAGCCTGCAGCAGCAGCAGCAGGGACCCCAGAGCCTGCAGCAGCAGCAGCAGGGACCCCAGAGCCCCCAGCAGCAGGGACCCCAGAGCCCCCAGCAGCAGCAGCAGGGACCCCAGAGCCCGCAGCAGCAGCAGCAGGGACCCCAGAGCCTGCAGCAGCAGCAGCAGGGACCCCAGAGCCTGCAGCAGCAGCAGCAGGGACCCCAGAGCCTGCAGCAGCAGCAGCAGGGACCCCAGAGCCTGCAGCAGCAGCAGCAGGGACCCCAGAGCCTGCAGCAGCAGCAGCAGGGACCCCAGAGCCCCCAGCAGCAGCAGGGACCCCAGAGCCTGCAGCAGCAGCAGCAGCAGGGACCCCAGAGCCTGCAGCAGCAGCAGCAGGGACCCCAGAGCCTGCAGCAGCAGCAGCAGCAGGGACCCCAGAGCCCGCAGCAGCAGCAGCAGGGACCCCAGAGCCTGCAGCAGCAGCAGCAGCAGGGACCCCAGAGCCCCCAGCAGCAGCAGCAGGGACCCCAGAGCCTGCAGCAGCAGCAGCAGGGACCCCAGAGCCTGCAGCAGCAGCAGCAGGGACCCCAGAGCCTGCAGCAGCAGCAGCAGCAGGGACCCCAGAGCCTGCAGCAGCAGCAGCAGGGACCCCAGAGCCTGCAGCAGCAGCAGCAGGGACCCCAGAGCCTGCAGCAGGGACCCCAGAGCCTGCAGCAGCAGCAGCAGGGACCCCAGAGCCCCCAGCAGCAGCAGGGACCCCAGAGCCTGCAGCAGCAGCAGCAGGGACCCCAGAGCCTGCAGCAGCAGCAGCAGGGACCCCAGAGCCTGCAGCAGCAGCAGGGACCCCAGAGCCTGCAGCAGCAGCAGCAGGGACCCCAGAGCCTGCAGCAGCAGGGACCCCAGAGCCTGCAGCAGCAGCAGCAGGGACCCCAGAGCCTGCAGCAGCAGCAGCAGGGACCCCAGAGCCTGCAGCAGCAGCAGCAGGGACCCCAGAGCCTGCAGCAGCAGCAGCAGGGACCCCAGAGCCCGCAGCAGCAGCAGCAGGGACCCCAGAGCCCCCAGCAGCAGCAGGGACCCCAGAGCCTGCAGCAGCAGGGACCCCAGAGCCTGCAGCAGCAGCAGCAGGGACCCCAGAGCCTGCAGCAGCAGCAGCAGGGACCCCAGAGCCCCCAGCAGCAGCAGGGACCCCAGAGCCTGCAGCAGCAGCAGCAGGGACCCCAGAGCCTGCAGCAGCAGCAGCAGGGACCCCAGAGCCTGCAGCAGCAGCAGCAGGGACCCCAGAGCCTGCAGCAGCAGCAGGGACCCCAGAGCCTGCAGCAGCAGCAGCAGGGACCCCAGAGCCTGCAGCAGCAGCAGGGGACCCCAGAGCCTGCAGCAGCAGCAGCAGGGACCCCAGAGCCTGCAGCAGCAGCAGCAGGGACCCCAGAGCCTGCAGCAGCAGCAGCAGGGACCCCAGAGCCTGCAGCAGCAGCAGGGACCCCAGAGCCTGCAGCAGCAGCAGCAGGGACCCCAGAGCCCCCAGCAGCAGCAGCAGGGACCCCAGAGCCTGCAGCAGCAGCAGCAGGGACCCCAGAGCCTGCAGCAGCAGCAGCAGGGACCCCAGAGCCTGCAGCAGCAGCAGGGACCCCAGAGCCTGCAGCAGCAGCAGCAGGGACCCCAGGGACCCCAGCCCCCTCCCTCCTTACCTGGCAGCAGGCTCTCTCAGCCGGGGTGCTGCAGGCTCTGCTCTGGGCTGAGCTCTCCCTGCCCTGCCCCGGGGCAGCCTTTATGAGCAGCCCTTGGAGGAAGTTCTGCTCCCGGGGCCGGGAGCTTCCTGGCTATGCAAATCCTCCCCCGGGGCCGGGGGTCAGCTCCAGCTCAGGGTTCCTGGAAGGGGGACACTGCCCCCGGGCACTCCTGCCGCTCACTTCCTCCTCCTCCTCCTCCTCCTCCTCCTCGGGGGAGGAAGGCCGGGAGGAGGCAGCAACGGCTAGCGGGGTCGGGGGGTGGGCAGGATGGAGGAGAAGGCCCTGGGGCAGCAGCCAGGAGCCCCAGGAGGAGACCCCCAGCAGGGGAGGAGGAGGAGGAGACCCCCAGGGGGCTCAGCCCCAGCAGGAGCAGACCCCCAGGAGGAGCAGGAGCAGACCCCCAGGGGGAGCAGGAGCAGACCCCCAGGAGGAGCAGGAGCAGACCCCCAGGGGGAGCAGGAGCAGACCCCCAGGGGGAGCAGGAGCAGACCCCCAGGAGGCTCAGCCCCAGCAGGAGCAGACCCCCAGGAGGAGCAGGGGCAGACCCCCAGGAGGAGCAGGGGCAGACCCCCAGGGGGAGCAGGGGCAGACCCCCAGGGGGAGCAGGGGCAGACCCCCAGGAGGCTCAGCCCCAGCAGGAGCAGACCCCCAGGAGGAGCAGGGGCAGACCCCCAGGAGGAGCAGGGGCAGACCCCCAGGAGGAGCAGGGGCAGACCCCCAGGAGGAGCAGGGGCAGACCCCCAGGAGGAGCAGGGGCAGACCCCCAGGGGGAGCAGGGGCAGACCCCCAGGGGGAGCAGGGGCAGACCCCCAGGAGGCTCAGCCCCAGCAGGAGCAGACCCCCAGGAGGAGCAGGGGCAGACCCCCAGGGGGAGCAGGGGCAGACCCCCAGGAGGCTCAGCCCCAGTAGGAGCAGACCCCCAGAAGGAGCAGGAGCAGACCCCCAGGGGGAGCAGGAGCAGACCCCCAGGGGGAGACCCCCAGGGGCAGGAGGAGGCCCCAGAAGGAGCAGGAGCAGACCCCCAGGGGGAGCAGGGGCAGACCCCCAGGGGGAGACCCCCAGGGGCAGGAGGAGGCCCCAGAAGGAGCAGGGGCAGACCCCCAGGGGGAGCAGGAGCAGACCCCCAGGGGGAGCAGGAGCAGACCCCCAGGGGGAGCAGGAGCAGACCCCCAGGGGGAGCAGGGGCAGACCCCCAGGGGGAGCAGGGGCAGACCCCCAGGGGGAGACCCCCAGGGGGAGCAGGAGGCCCCAGAAGGAGCAGGGGCAGACCCCCAGGAGCAGACCCCCAGGGGCAGGAGGAGGCCCCAGAAGGAGCAGGGGCAGACCCCCAGGGGCTGTGGAGCTGAGGGCCGTGGCCTGGGGGGCAGTCTCCACCCCTGGAGCCTCTCCAAAGCCCTGGGGAGGTTGGGGGGGGTCAGGAGATGACCTCAGGGCCAGAGGTTCCCCAGCTGGAGAGGGAAGCTCCTGCCCTGGGCGCTGCCAGCCCCTCTGATGTCACTGCCAGGAGCCCTGAGGAGCCAGCAGTGAGTCACAGCACCTCCTGCTCCTTCCCTCCTGCTCCTTCCCTCCTGCTCCTTCCCTCCTGCTCCTTCCCTCCTGCTCCTTCCTTCCCTCCTGCTCCTTCCCTCCTGCTTTCAGTTTCCAGCTGGGTCCTGCCCCTGAGCTCAGCAGGGAGCTGCCCCCCAGGCCTGACCCAACCCTCCTGCCCCTGGGGGACCCCAGCAGCTGCCAGGCCCCCCCACAGCCTCCTCCCTCCCTCCCTCCCCTCCCCAGTGCTTCAGCCTCCCCCTTTGGGGGCTCAGGGCAGAGCTCACAGAGCCTGGAGAACATCCAGGCAGCAGCACCATGGCCAGCAGAGCATTGCCTGGGGGGGAAGGAGCTCCAAGGGGACCCCCCCCAGGACCACCCAGCCCAGCTGAGGTGGTTGGAGGAGCTCCAAGGGGATCCCCCCAGGACCACCCAGCCCAGCTGAGGTGGTTGGAAGGAGCCCCAAGGGGATCCCCCCAGGACCACCCAGCCCAGCTGAGGTGGTTGGGGGAGCTCCAAGGGGACCCCCCCAGGACCACCCAGCCCAGCTGAGGTGGTTGGAGGAGCTTCAAGGGGACCCCCCCCAGGACCACCCAGCCCAGCTGAGGTGGTTGGAAGAGCTCCAAGGGGACCCCCCCAGGACCACCCAGCCCAGCTGAGGTGGTTGGAGGAGCTCCAAGGGGATCCCCCCAGGACCACCCAGCCCAGCTGAGGTGGTTGGAGGAGCCCCAAGGGGACCCCCCCAGGACCACCCAGCCCAGCTGAGGTGGTTGGAGGAGCTCCAAGGGGACCCCCCCAGGACCACCCAGCCCAGCTGAGGTGGTTGGGGGAGCTCCAAGGGGATCCCCCCAGGACCACCCAGCCCAGCTGAGGTGGTTGGAGGAGCTCCCAGCCCCTGGGGCAGCCCAAGGCAGGACCCCCCCTGGCCGCTCCCCCCCAGCCCCAGCCCCTCTGCACCTTTGGCCCTGCTGATTCAGCTCCTCTCCAGGAACTGAACTGAACTGAACTCCAGGGGCGTGGGAGCTGCCAGCAGCCCTTATGGCTTCCTGGCACCCCAGGGCCTCAGTTTCCTCCTCCTCCTCCTCAGGCTCCACTTTCCCTTCACCTCCTCCCCCCCCAGGCCAAGCTGGGCAGGGAGGTGCTGGAGGGCCCAGCCCTGGAGGTGCCCCAGGGCAGCTCTGAGCCCTGCAGGGCCCAGGGCAGCTCCCAGAGCAGGGCCCCAGCGCTGGGGGGGGGTGGTGCAGGAGCCTCCAAGTTGGGGAGCCCGACCCCACCACGGCCCCCCAACCGCAGCCAGCCCCCTCCTGCAGCCCCCCAGGCCCTGCAGCCCCCTGCCCAGCCTGGGGACCCCTCTCCAGCCCTGCCCCCCCCCCTCCCCGAGGCTCCTGAGGGCTTCTCCGAGCCCTTCTCCACCCAAACCCATCCCGGGGAGCCCCGGCCCCAAGCCCTCGCCCACAGCAGCCTCGAACCCGCGGCCCCCGCCGCTCGCAGCCTTCCCCCCGCAGCGCTGCGCTCCGGCCCGCGGCTGCGCGCCCCCTGCTGGCGGGAGGCCGCCGGTGCGCCGCGGCTGCCTGGGGACCGCCCGAGGCTCTCTGCGCTGAGAGCCTCAGCGCTCCCGGGGGACCCCCCCCAGGGCCTCAGCGCTCCCAGGGGACCCCCCCCAGGGCCTCAGCGCTCCCAGGGGGACCCCCCCTGAGGCCCTATGCACCCCAAAGGGACCCCTCAAGGTCCTCAGTGCCCCCCAGGGCAGCCCTCAGGGGTCCCAGGGCAGCCCTCAGTGCCCCCCATGGGAGCCCTCAGTGCCCCCCAGGGGTGCTGCTGGGAGCTCCCCCAGCGGCCCAGGGCAGGTCAGGGCCTGGCTGCAGCCCTGCAGGCAGTGTAGGCCAGGCCTAAGCAGGGGAGGTGAAGTGCAGGGCCCCAGGGGGCTGCAGGCCAGGGCAGCTAATTAAGGAGGGGAATTAATTAGTGCTGCTCCTGGAGAGCCAGAAGGCAGCAAGGGAAGGGGGGGGGGGGGGGGGGGGCACACACCTAAACCCTGCCTGGGTCCTAGGGGAGCTCAGATCCCAGAGCCCAGCAGAGCTCAGACCACAGCCTGACAGAGCTCAGATCCCAGAGCCCAGCAGAGCTCAGATCCCAGCCCAGCAGAGCTCAGATCCCAGCCCAGCAGAGCTCAGATCCCAGCCCAGCAGAGCTCAGATCCCAGCCCAGCAGAGCTCAGATCCCAGCCTGACAGAGCTCAGATCCCAGCCTGACAGAGCTCAGATCCCAGAGCCCAGCAGAGCTCAGATCCCAGCCTGACAGAGCTCAGATCCCAGAGCCCAGCAGAGCTCAGACCACAGCCTGACAGAGCTCAGACCACAGCCTGGCAGAGCTCAGATCCCAGAGCCCAGCAGAGCTCAGATCCCAGCCTGACAGAGCTCAGATCCCAGAGCCCAGCAGAGCTCAGACCACAGCCTGACAGAGCTCAGATCCCAGCCCAGCAGAGCTCAGACCACAGCCTGACAGAGCTCAGATCCCAGAGCCCAGCAGAGCTCAGACCACAGCCTGACAGAGCTCAGATCCCAGCCCAGCAGAGCTCAGACCACAGCCTGACAGAGCTCAGATCCCAGAGCCCAGATCCCAGAGCCCAGCAGAGCTCAGACCACAGCCTGACAGAGCTCAGATCCCAGAGCCCAGCAGAGCTCAGACCACAGCCTGACAGAGCTCAGATCCCAGCCCAGCAGAGCTCAGACCACAGCCTGACAGAGCTCAGATCCCAACCCAGCAGAGCTCAGATCCCAGCCCAGCAGAGCTCAGACCACAGCCTGACAGAGCTCAGACCACAGCCTGACAGAGCTCAGATCCCAGAGCCCAGCAGAGCTCAGATCCCAGCCCAGCAGAGCTCAGACCACAGCCTGGCAGAGCTCAGACCACAGCCTGGCAGAGCTCAGATCCCAGAGCCCAGCAGAGCTCAGACCACAGCCTGACAGAGCTCAGATCCCAGCCCAGCAGAGCTCAGATCCCAGAGCCCAGCAGAGCTCAGATCCCAGCCCAGCAGAGCTCAGACCACAGCCTGACAGAGCTCAGATCCCAGAGCCCAGCAGAGCTCAGACCACAGCCTGACAGAGCTCAGATCCCAGCCCAGCAGAGCTCAGACCACAGCCTGACAGAGCTCAGATCCCAGAGCCCAGCAGAGCTCAGACCACAGCCCAGCAGAGCTCAGATCTCAGAGCCCAGCAGAGCTCAGACCACAGCCTGACAGAGCTCAGATCCCAGCCCAGCAGAGCTCAGACCACAGCCTGACAGAGCTCAGATCCCAGCCCAGCAGAGCTCAGATCCCAGCCCAGCAGAGCTCAGATCTCAGAGCCCAGCAGAGCTCAGACCACAGCCTGACAGAGCTCAGATCCCAGAGCCCAGCAGAGCTCAGACCACAGCCTGACAGAGCTCAGATCCCAACCCAGCAGAGCTCAGATCCCAGCCCAGCAGAGCTCAGACCACAGCCTGACAGAGCTCAGACCACAGCCTGACAGAGCTCAGATCCCAACCCAGCAGAGCTCAGACCACAGCCTGACAGAGCTCAGATCCCAGCCCAGCAGAGCTCAGACCACAGCCTGACAGAGCTCAGATCCCAGAGCCCAGCAGAGCTCAGACCACAGCCTGACAGAGCTCAGATCCCAGCCCAGCAGAGCTCAGATCCCAGCCCAGCAGAGCTCAGACCACAGCCTGACAGAGCTCAGATCCCAGAGCCCAGCAGAGCTCAGACCACAGCCTGACAGAGCTCAGATCCCAGAGCCCAGCAGAGCTCAGACCACAGCCTGACAGAGCTCAGATCCCAGCCCAGCAGAGCTCAGACCACAGCCTGACAGAGCTCAGATCCCAGCCCAGCAGAGCTCAGACCACAGCCTGACAGAGCTCAGATCCCAGAGCCCAGCAGAGCTCAGACCACAGCCTGACAGAGCTCAGATCCCAGAGCCCAGCAGAGCTCAGACCACAGCCTGACAGAGCTCAGATCCCAGAGCCCAGCAGAGCTCAGACCACAGCCTGACAGAGCTCAGATCCCAGAGCCCAGCAGAGCTCAGACCACAGCCTGACAGAGCTCAGATCCCAGAGCCCAGCAGAGCTCAGACCACAGCCTGACAGAGCTCAGATCCCAGCCCAGCAGAGCTCAGACCACAGCCTGACAGAGCTCAGATCCCAGAGCCCAGCAGAGCTCAGACCACAGCCTGACAGAGCTCAGATCCCAGCCCAGCAGAGCTCAGACCACAGCCTGACAGAGCTCAGATCCCAGCCCAGCAGAGCTCAGACCACAGCCTGACAGAGCTCAGATCCCAGAGCCCAGCAGAGCTCAGACCACAGCCTGACAGAGCTCAGATCCCAACCCAGCAGAGCTCAGACCACAGCCTGACAGAGCTCAGATCCCAACCCAGCAGAGCTCAGACCACAGCCTGACAGAGCTCAGATCCCAGCCCAGCAGAGCTCAGACCACAGCCTGACAGAGCTCAGATCCCAGAGCCCAGCAGAGCTCAGACCACAGCCTGACAGAGCTCAGATCCCAGAGCCCAGCAGAGCTCAGACCACAGCCTGACAGAGCTCAGATCCCAGCCCAGCAGAGCTCAGATCCCAGCCCAGCAGAGCTCAGATCCCAGCCCAGCAGAGCTCAGATCCCAGAGCCCAGCAGAGCTCAGATCCCAGCCCAGCAGAGCTCAGATCCCAGCCCAGCAGAGCTCAGATCCCAGAGCCCAGCAGAGCTCAGACCACAGCCTGACAGAGCTCAGATCCCAGCCCAGCAGAGCTCAGACCACAGCCTGACAGAGCTCAGATCCCAGAGCCCTGCAGAGCTCAGACCACAGCCTGACAGAGCTCAGATCCCAGCCCAGCAGAGCTCAGACCACAGCCTGACAGAGCTCAGATCCCAGCCCAGCAGAGCTCAGATCCCAGCCCAGCAGAGCTCAGACCACAGCCTGACAGAGCTCAGATCCCAGAGCCCAGCAGAGCTCAGACCACAGCCTGACAGAGCTCAGATCCCAGAGCCCAGCAGAGCTCAGACCACAGCCTGACAGAGCTCAGATCCCAGAGCCCAGCAGAGCTCAGACCACAGCCTGACAGAGCTCAGATCCCAGCCCAGCAGAGCTCAGATCCCAGCCCAGCAGAGCTCAGATCCCAGAGCCCAGCAGAGCTCAGATCCCAGCCCAGCAGAGCTCAGATCCCAGCCCAGCAGAGCTCAGATCCCAGAGCCCAGCAGAGCTCAGACCACAGCCTGACAGAGCTCAGATCCCAGAGCCCAGCAGAGCTCAGACCACAGCCTGACAGAGCTCAGATCCCAGCCCAGCAGAGCTCAGACCACAGCCTGACAGAGCTCAGATCCCAGAGCCCAGCAGAGCTCAGACCACAGCCTGACAGAGCTCAGATCCCAGAGCCCAGCAGAGCTCAGACCACAGCCTGACAGAGCTCAGATCCCAGCCCAGCAGAGCTCAGATCCCAGAGCCCAGCAGAGCTCAGACCACAGCCTGACAGAGCTGAGGCTCAGCACAACCCAGGCCCAGAGCCAGCAGAGCCCAGGGCTGAGCCTGAGCCCAGCTCCAAGCTCCAACCCAGCCCCAGCAAAACCCCACCCCAAGCCTTGCTCCATTGCAGCTGCAGCCTAACCAAACCTCCACCCCAGCCCAAGCTGGGCCCAGGGCTGCAGCCCCCAGGCCTGGAGCTGGGCAGCAGAGCCTTGGCAGCTCCAGGAGCAGCTCCTAAGCCAGGCTGAGGCTCTGCCAGGCAGGGGCTCGGAGGCTGAGCCTGCCCCCAGCTCCTGCTGCCCCCCCTGGGGCCTCCCTGGGCAGAGGGCAGCAGCAGCTGGGCCCCAGCTGAGCAGCAGCAGCAGCAGCACAGACTCCACCTGGCCAAAGAGATGGATTTTATTTACAACCCCGGGGCAGGAGGAGGGCTCCAGAGGGAAAGCCAGCAGGAGGGGGGGGGAGGGAGGGAGGGAGGGGGGAAGGCAGACCCCAACCTCCAGCTGGAGCCCAGAAGCCAAACCTCAGGCCCAGGAGGGAGGATTTGAGTCCTGAGGGCAGCGAGGTGGAGCGGGGTCCAGGCTGGAGCAGTCCTCAGCTTCTGGCTCCAAGCCACAGGACTCCAGGAGGTGGAAAGAGAAGGGGAGGTCCTCCTGGGGGGGCAGGGGGGCTGCCAGCTGCCTGCCTCTGGCCTAGTGGCTCTCTCCTTTCTTGCCAACTACCTGCAGGGGAGAGAAGCAAAGCACAGAAGGGCTCAAAGCAAAGAAGAGGCCTCGGGGGGGAAGGGCTCAGAAAGGCTTGGGACCCCCCCCCAGCCCCCCCCTGGGGCTACAGCAGAGCAGCCCAGGCTTAACCTGGCTTAGGCTGCAAGAGACACTTGAGGTGCTCAGCTCCCTTCCAGCCACCTGAGAGAGGCAGGCAGGAGGAGGGCAGGGGCAGGGAGGCAGGAGGGGCTCTGGACCTCATCCTGAGGGAAGAGGAAGGGAACTTGGGCTCCTCCAGCCGGCCCGCGGGGGGCGGAGCCTGGGCTGGGGGGCGGGGCCTGGGTCTCCTCCAGCCGGCCCGCGGGGGGCAGGGGCTGGACTGGGGGGCGTGGCCTGTGTCTCCTCCAGCCGGCCCGGGGGGGCGGAGCCTGGGCTGGGGGGGCGGGGCCTGGGTCGCCTCCAGCCAGCCCGGGGGGCGGGGCCGGGGCTGGGGGCGGGGCCCGGGGCGCAGCACCGAGGCGCTGAGGAGCGGCAGAGGGCAGCACTCACTCTCTTGAAGTCGTTCATGTTCGTGGCCTGCACTGGGGTCCCGATGAAGGTGAAGTAGGAGATCCTGGTGGTCTCCTCGTCTCCGTGGTTGGACTGGACAAACAACTGCAGGGAGGCAAGCACAGAGCCTCAGGGGAAGCTCCTCCTCCTCCTCCTCTTCCTCCTCCTCCTCCCCTCCAACGAAGCCCCAGGCACCTCCTCGGGCAGCTGGGTGCCAGGGCTCTCAGCACCCTCCTGGGGGAAGGGCTTCCTCCTGCTGCCCAACCTCTGCCTGCTTCCACCCGCTGCCACCTCAGGCCCTGCTCAACAGGCCCTGCCCAGAGCTCCTCCGGGGGACTGAGGTGCTCCCAGGGCTCCCTCTGAGGTCCCTCCCAGGGGCTGCCCCCCAAGGGCTCCCTCTGAGGTCCCTCCCAGGGGCTGCCTCCCAAGGGCTCCCTCTGAGGTCCCTCCCAGGGGCTGCCTCTGAGGTCCCTCCCAGGGGCTGCCCCCCAAGGGCTCCCTCTGAGGTCCCTCCCAGGGGGGTCCCTCCCAGGGGCTGCCCCCCAAGGGCTCCCTCTGAGGTCCTCCCCAGGGGCTGCCTCCCAAGGGCTCCCTCTGAGGTCCCTCCCAGGGGCTGCCTCTGAGGTCCCTTCCAGGGGCTGCCTCCCAAGGGCTGCCTCTGAGGTCCCTCCCAGGGGCTGCCCCCCAAGGGCTCCCTTTGAGGTCCCTCCCAGGGGCTGCCTCCCAAGGGCTCCCTCTGAGGTCCCTCCCAGGGGCTGCCTCCCAAGGGCTCCCTTTGAGGTCCCTCCCAGGGGGGTCCCTCCCAAGGGCTCCCTTTGAGGTCCCTTCCAGGGGCTGCCCCCAAGGGCTGCCTCTGAGGTCCCTTCCAGGGGCTGCCCCCAAGGGCTCCCTCTGAGGTCCCTTCCAGGGGCTGCCTCTGAGGTCCCTCCCAGGGGCTGCCCCCAAGGGCTCCCTCTGAGGTCCCTCCCAGGGGCTGCCTCTGAGGTCCCTCCCAGGGGCTGCCTCTGAGGTCCCTCCCAAGGGCTCCCTCTGAGGTCCCTTCCAGGGGCTGCCCCCAAGGGCTCCCTCTGAGGTCCCTCCCAGGGGCTGCCTCTGAGGTCCCTCCCAGGGGCTGCCCCCCAAGGGCTCCCTCTGAGGTCCCTTCCAGGGGCTGCCCCCCAAGGGCTCCCTCTGAGGTCCCTCCCAGGGGCTGCCTCCCAAGGGCTCCCTCTGAGGTCCCTCCCAGGGGCTGCCTCCCAAGGGCTCCCTCTGAGGTCCCTCTCAGGGGCTGCCTCCCAAGGGCTCCCTCTGAGGTCCCTCCCAGGGGCTGCCCCCCAAGGGCTCCCTGAAGCCTCCCAGGCAAAACCTCCTGGAGGGCCGGGGCCAGCTCTGAGCTCCCCAGGGGAAGAGGGCCTGGGCTCTGCTGGCAGGAGCGCAGCAGGGAGCTGGGGCTTGCTTGGGGCAGGCCCAGGAGCAGCTCCTGAGTGCCTCTCCAGCCCTGGAGGGCGGTGGCCAGGGGCAGGGACAGCCAGCAGCAGCCACTGCCTGCCGGGGCAGGGTCGCCCTGGGGGGCTGTGGAGCCTCCTGGCGCGGAGACCTGGCAGCGGCGGGGGGGGGCTGGCTGGGGGGCTGGCTGGGGGGCTGGCAGGGGTTGGGGGGCTGGCAGGGGGGCTGGGGGGCTCTCACAGTGACACTGTTGACGTTCTGGAACTTGACATAGCGCAGCTGCACGACGCCATCCTCCCGGATGTCCTCGGGGCTCAGCTCCAGGGCCTGGGTGGGCTCGCTCCGCTCGGCCCTCCTCGAAGTCCATGGAGCGAGGCAGGTTGATGAAGATCTTGATGGCCTTGGGCCCCTGCCCTGGGGGCAAACACACCGCTGCACTGCCCAGGCCTGCCCTCTGCCAGCCCCGGGCCTGCCCTCCCTCTGCCAGCCCCTGCCCTGGGAGCTCTCAGCAGGCTCTGCCCCAGGGCAAGCAGCAGCTGCTGGGGGGGCTGAGCTCAGCCTCTAGGACACCACCAGCCCCCCCTGCCTGGGAGACCCCCAGTGAAGCCCCCCCAGTGGAGGCCCTCAATGGAGGCCCTCAATGGAACCCCCCCAATGGAACCCCCCCAATGGAACCCCCCCAATGGAACCCCCCCCAATAAAGGCCCCCCAATGGAGGCCCTCAATGGAACCCCCCAATGGAGCCCCCCCAATGGAGCCCCCCCAATAAAGGCCCTCAATAAAGGCCCTCAATGGAACCCCCCCAATGGAGGCCCTCAATGGAGCCCCCCAATAAAGGCCCTCAATGGAACCCCCCCAATGGAGCCCCCCCCAATAAAGGCCCTCAACGGAACCCCCCCCAATGGAACCCCCCCAATGGAACCCCCCCAAAAAAGGCCCTCAATGGAACCCCCCCAATGGAGCCCCCCCCAATAAAGGCCTTCAATGGAGCCCCCCCAATAGAACCCCCCCAATGGAGGCCCTCAATGGAACCCCCCCAATAAAGGCCCTCAATGGAACCCCCCCAATGGAACCCCCCCAATAAAGGCCCTCAATGGAACCCCCCCAATGGAACCCCCCCAATAAAGGCCCTCAATAAAGGCCCCCAATGGAACCCCTCCCCAATGGAACCCCCCCCAATGGAACCCCTCAATAAAGACCCTCAATGGAGGCCCCCCCAATGGAGGCCCCCCCAGTGGAACCCCCCCAATGGAGCTCCCATCAGCAGAGCCCCCCCCAAGGAAGCTCCCAACAATGGAGCCCCCCCACCCCAAGCCCTTCCCTGATTCCCTGCCCCCCAGAGCCCCTCCCTGCCCCCCAGCCCCCTCCCTGCCCCCCAGAGCCCCTCCCTGCCCCCCCAGAGCCCCCCCCTCACCGTTGTCTGGTCCCTGCAGTTTCATGGAGTAGAGCTTGACAGGCTGGCTGAAAGCCACAGTGATCAGCAGCTGTGGGGAGCACAGCCTCAGAGACCCCACACCGACCCCCAGCCAGCCAGGGGCCCCCCCAGGCAGCTCTGAGCCAGAGGGGAGCCCTGCCAGCAGCTCCCCTCCCGGGGGGGGGGCCCTGTGAAAGCATCTCTCCAAGGGCTCCCTCCCAGGAGCTCCCTTCAGGGAGGTCTCCTCAAGGAGCTCCCTTCAAGGGGTCCCTCCTACAAAGGTCTTCTCAAGAGGGTCCCTCCAGAAGCTCTCCTCAAGGGGGTCCCTTCCAGGGGTCCCTCCAGAAGCTCTCCTCAAGGAGGTCCCTTCCAGGGGGTCCCTTCAAAAAGCTCTCCTCAGGGAGCCCCTTTCAAGGGGTCCCTCCCAGGAGCTCCCCTCAAGGGGTCCCTCCAGAAGCTCTCCTTAAGGAGCTCCCTTACAAGGGGGTCCCTTCAAAAAGGACTTCTCAAGAGGGTCCCTTCCAGAGGGTCCCTTTGAAAAGGTCTCCTCAAAGGGATCCCTTCAAGGGGGTCCTTTTGAAAAGCTCTCCTCAAGGAGGACCCTTTCAAGGGGGTCCCTTCAAGAGGGTCCCTTCAGAAAGCTCTCCTCAAGGAGGACCCCTTCAAGGGGGTCCCTTCAAGGGGGTCCCCTTGAAAAGGTCTCCTCAAGGAGCTCCCTTTCAAGGGGTCCCTCCAGAAAGGTCCCTTCTGAAGGGTCTCCTTAAGGAACTCCCTTTCAAGAGGGTCCCTTCAAAAAGGACTTCTCAAGGGGCTCCCTTCAAAGGGGTCCCTTTGAAGAGGTCCCCTCAAAGGGATCCCTTCAAGGGGGTCCCTTCCAGGGGCTCCCTCCCCAGGGGCTGCCATGCAGGGCTGTGCTCTGTGTGTGTGCTGTGTGTGTGCAGTGCGTGTGCCCGGCCGGCAGGGGGCAGCACCTGCTCGTCGCAGTCGGACTGCAGGTAGGAGCAGTCCCTGCGCAGGCAGTTGGCAGTTGTCGAAGCCGTGCTCGTCGCTCTCGTTCAGGCACTCGCAGCCGGCCCTGTTGATGAAGGGCAGCAGGTCCATCTGCAGGCACAGGGCAGGGGTCACACGGGGGGGGCAGGGCAGGGCTGCACCCCACACACCCCCCCCACACACACACCCCAGCCCCCAGCAACCCCCCCCTGGGCACCCCCCAGCACCCAGCTCCTCCTCCTCCTCTTCCCCTGCTCATCCCTCTTCCCCTGCTCATCCTCTTCCCTGCTCATCTCTCTTCCCCTCTCCTGCTCCTCTTCCCCTGCTCATCCTCTTCTCCTGCTCCTCTTCCCCCTGCTCATCCTCTTCTCCTGCTCCTCTTCCCCTGCTCATCCTCTTCTCCTGCTCCTCTTCCCCTGCTCATCCTCTCTCCTGCTCCTCTTCCCCTGCTCATCCCTCTTCTCCTGCTCCTCTTCCCCTGCTCATCCTCTTCTCCTGCTCCTCTTCCCCTGCTCATCCTCTTCTCCTGCTCCCCTTCCCCTGCTCATCCTCTTCTCCTGCTCCCCTTCCCCTGCTCATCCCTCTTCTCCTGCTCCCCTTCCCCCTGCTCATCCTCTTCTCCTGCTCCCCTTCCCCCTGCTCATCCTCTTCTCCTGCTCCTCTTCCCCTGCTCATCCTCTTCCCCTGCTCCTCTTCCCCTGCTCATCCTCTTCCCCTGCTCCTCCTCTTCCCCTGCTCATCCTCTTCCCCTGCTCATCCTCTTCTCCTGCTCCTCTTCCCCTGCTCCTCCTCTTCCCCTGCTCCTCCTCTTCCCCTGCTCCTCCTCTTCCCCTGCTCCTCCTCTTCCTCCTGCTCCTCTTCCCCTGCTCATCCTCTTCTCCTGCTCCTCTTCCCCTGCTCCTCCTCTTCCCCTGCTCCTCCTCTTCCCCTGCTCCTCCTCTCCTCCTGCTCCTCCTCTCCTCCTGCTCCTCTTCCCCTGCTCATCCTCTTCTCCTGCTCCTCTTCCCCTGCTCATCCTCTCCTCCTGCTCCTCTTCCCCTGCTCCTCTTCCTCTGCTCCTCTTCCCCTGCTCCCTCTTCCCCTGCTCATCCTCTTCTCCCTGCTCCTCTTCCCCTGCTCATCCTCTTCTCCCTGCTCCTCTTCCCTGCTCATCCTCTTCTCCTGCTCCTCTTCCCCTGCTCCTCCTCTTCCCCTGCTCCTCCTCTTCCCCTGCTCTTCTCCTGCTCCTATTCCCCTGCTCATCCTCTTCCCCTGCTCCTCTTCCCTGCTCATCCTCTTCCCCTCCTCCTCTTCCCCTGCTCATCCTCTTCTCCTGCTCCCCTTCCCCTGCTCATCCTCTTCTCCTGCCCCTCCTCTTCTCCTGCTCCTCTTCTCCTGCCCCTCCTCTTCTCCTGCTCCTCTTCCCCTGCTCATCCTCTTCCCCTGCTCATCCTCTTCTCCTGCTCCTCTTCCCCTGCTCCTCTTCCCCTGCTCATCCTCTCCTGCTCCTCTTCCCCTGCTCATCCTCTTCTCCTGCCCCTCCTCTTCTCCTGCTCCTCTTCTCCTGCCCCTCCTCTTCTCCTGCTCCTCTTCCCCTGCTCATCCTCTTCCCCTGCTCATCCTCTTCTCCTGCTCCTCTTCCCCTGCTCCTCTTCCCCTGCTCATCCTCTCCTGCTCCTCTTCCCCTGCTCATCCTCTTCTCCTGCCCCTCCTCTTCTCCTGCTCCTCTTCTCCTGCCCCTCCTCTTCTCCTGCTCCTCTTCCCCTGCTCATCCTCTTCCCCCTCCTCCTCTTCCCCTGCTCATCCTCTCTCTCCTGCTCCCCTTCCCCCTGCTCATCCTCTTCTCCTGCTCCCTCTTCCCCTGCTCATCCTCTTCTCCTGCTCCTCTTCCCCTGCTCATCCTCTTCTCCTGCTCCCTCTTCCCCTGCTCATCCTCTTCTCCTGCTCCTCTTCCCCCTGCTCATCCTCTTCCCCTCCTCCTCTTCCCCTGCTCATCCTCTTCCCCTCCTCCTCTTCCCCTGCTCATCCTCTTCTCCTGCTCCTCTTCCCCTGCTCATCCTCTTCTCCTGCTCCTCTTCCCCTGCTCAGCCTCTTCTCCTGCTCCTCTTCCCTGCTCAGCCTCTTCCCCTGCTCATCCTCTTCCCCTGCTCATCCTCTTCTCCTGCTCCCCTTCCCCTGCTCATCCTCTTCTCCTGCTCCTCTTCCCCTGCTCAGCCCTCTTCCCCTGCTCAGCCTCTTCCCCTGCTCATCCTCTTCTCCTGCTCCTCCTCCCCTGCTCATCCTCTTCTCCTGCCCCTCCTCTTCTCCTGCTCCTCTTCCCCTGCTCATCCTCTTCTCCTGCTCAGCCTCTTCCCCTGCTCAGCCTCTTCCCTCCTCCTCTTCCCCTGCTCAGCCTCTTCCCCTCCTCCTCTTCCCCCTGCTCAGCCTCTTCTCCTGCTCCTCTTCCCCTGCTCAGCCTCTTCCCCTGCTCATCCTCTTCCCCTCCTCCTCTTCCCCTGCTCCTCCTCTTCTCCTGCTCCTCTTCCCCCTGCTCCTCCTCTTCTCCTGCTCCTCTTCCCCTGCTCCTCCTCTTCTCCTGCTCCTCTTCCCCTGCTCCTCCTCTTCTCCTGCTCCTCTTCCCCTGCTCCTCCTCTTCTCCTGCTCCTCTCTTCCCCTGCCCATCCTCTTCTCCTGCTCCTCTTCCCCTGCTCCTCCTCTTCCTCTGCTCCTCTTCCCCTGCTCCTCCTCTTCTCCTGCTCCTCTTCCCCCTGCTCATCCTCTTCTCCTGCTCCTCTTCCCCTGCTCATCCTCTTCTCCTGCTCCTCTTCCCCTGCTCATCCTCTTCTCCTGCTCCTCTTCCCCTGCTCATCCTCTTCTCCTGCTCCTCTTCCCCTGCTCATCCCTCTTCTCCTGCTCCTCTTCCCCTGCTCATCCTCTTCTCCTGCTCCTCTTCCCCTGCTCATCCTCTTCTCCTGCTCCTCTCCTCCTCCTCTCCCCCTGCCCCTCCTCCCCTACTCCTCCTCCTCTCCTGCCCATCCTCTTCTCCTCCTCCTCTCCTCTTCCCCTGCCCATCCTCTTCTCCTTCTCCTCTCCTCCTCCTCCTTCCCTGCCCATCCTCTTCTCTTTCTCCTCTCCTCCTCCTCTTCCCCTGCCCATCCTCTTCTCCTCCTCCTCTCCTCTCCTCCTGCCCATCCTCCTCTCCTCCTCCTCTCCTGCCCATCCTCTTCTCCTCCTCCTCCTCTCCTCTCCCCACTTCCCCACCCCCCTCCAGCAGCCTCCCTGCTCCCCCCCCAAAGGCCCCCAGCCAGGCTCTGCTCCACGCTGGGACCTCCTCCCCCCCTCCCCATCCCGTCCCTAGGGCCAGCTGCTGGAGGGAAGGCAGGAGGCTGGAAGGGGAGGGGAGGGGAAGGAGCCCCCTGGGAGCTGAGTGCTGCTGGGTGGGGGGAGAGGCCTCCAGGGCAAGCAGGCAAGGGGGGGCAGGAGCCACCTACGTAGCCCCTGGGGATGTCTGAGTCCTCAGTGCTGCCTGGGTCGTTCTCCAGGTGCTGCTTGATCTTCTCCTCCAGCCCCACGGCGTCTGCCCCCTGGTACTGGTCCACCCTCACCTTGTTCCGGAAGAAGAGGAAGGTTGGGGTGGCAGAGATGTTGTGGGTGGCAGCTGTGCCCTGGGGGGGAGAGAGCAGGCACAGAGCTGAGCCCCAGGGCCCAGGGGAAGGCTCCAGCTGCTGCAGCCAGAGGGGGAGGCAGCAAGGAGGGCAGCAGCCCAA
>NW_027145429.1:17500-20842 GCF_026170545.1 Melanerpes formicivorus | reverse complement strand
TTCCCGGGCCGGTCGCCGGTCGCCTCCCGGGTGACGTTCACCGAAGCGGTTGACGGCTGTCTCCGAGCCCCCCCCCCACCCTCCGCCTCCGCTGCCGCTTCTGCCCGCACCTCCTTCACTGCCTCCCCCCGCCTCCCGCGAACGAGTCGCCGGATCCGTAGGGTGCCGGGAGCCCGAACGGCGAGCGGCTCCGGCTGCTGCCGGGACCGCGGGGATTCGAGCCGCTCCGGCCGCGGCCGGGACCCCGTGGCGGAAGCCGGCATCCCGGGACGGCCCCGGGACGGCCCCGGTCGCCGGCCGGGTGACGTTCAGCGAAGCGGCTGCCGCCAGTCTTTGGGCCTCCCCCGTGCCGGGGCCGCGGGGCTTCGAGCCGGTCCGGCCGCGGCCGGGATCCGGGGCCGGACGATGGCTTCCCGGGCCGGTCCCGGTCGCCGGCCGGGTGACGTTCACCGAAGCGGCTGCCGGCTGTCTTCGAGCCCCCCCCCCCCCTCCGCCTCCGCGGCCGCTTCTGCCCGCACCCCCTCCACTGCCTCCCCCCGCCGCCCGCGAACGAGTCGCCGGATCTGTAGGGTGCCGGGAGCCCGAACGGCGAGCGGCTCCGGCTGCTGCCGGGACCGCGGGGATTCGAGCCGGTCCGGCCGCGGCCGGGACCCCGTGCCGGAAGCCGGCATCCCCGGACAGCCCCGGGACGGCCCCGGTCGCCGGCCGGGTGACGTTCACCGAAGCGGCTGCCGGCTGTCTTCGAGCCCCCCCCCCCCTCCGCCTCCGCTGCCGCTTCTCCCCGCACCCCCTCCACTGCCTCCCCCCGCCGCCGGCGAACGAGTCGCCGGATCTGTAGGGTGCCGGGAGCCCGAACGGCGAGCGGCTCCGGCTGCTGCCGGGACCGCGGGGATTCGAGCCGCTCCGGCCGCGGCCGGGACCCCGTGCCGGAAGCCGGCATCCCCGGACAGCCCCGGGACGGCCCCGGTCGCCGGCCGGGTGACGTTCACCGAAGCGGCTGCCGGCTGTCTTCGAGCCCCCCCCCCCTCCGCCTCCGCTGCCGCTTCTGCCCGCACCCCCTCCACTGCCTCCCCCCGCCGCCGGCGAACGAGTCGGCGGATCCGTAGGGTGCCGGGAGCCCGAACGGCGAGCGGCTCCGGCTGCTGCCGGGACCGCGGGGATTCGAGCCGCTCCGGCCGCGGCCGGGACCCCGTGCCGGAAGCCGGCATCCCGGGACGGCCCCGGGACGGCCCCGGTCGCCGGCCGGGTGACGTTCAGCGAAGCGGCTGCCGCCAGTCTTTGGGCCTCCCCCGTGCCGGGGCCGCGGGGCTTCGAGCCGGTCCGGCCGCGGCCGGGATCCGGGGCCGGACGATGGCTTCCCGGGCCGGTCCCGGTCGCCTCCCGGGTGACGTTCACCGAAGCGGCTGACGGCTGTCTTCGAGCCCCCCCCCCCCTCCGCCTCCGCTGCCGCTTCTCCCTGCACCCCCTCCACTGCCTCCCCCCGCCGCCGGCGAACGAGTCGGCGGATCCATACCGTCCCGAGAGCCCGAGGCGGCGGCACCCAGTGCGGGTCCGGCCGAGGCCGGGACCCCGTGCCTGTCGCAGGCTTCCCGGGACGGCCCCGGAACGGCCGCGGTCGCCGGCCGGGTGACGTTCTCCGAAGCGGCTGCCGGCTGTCTTCGAGCCCCCCCCCCCCCTCCGCCTCCGCTGCCGCTTCTGCCCGCACCTCCTTCACTGCCTCCCCCCGCCGCCGGCGAACGAGTCGCCGGATCCGTAGGGTGCCGGGAGCCCGAACGGCGAGCGGCTCCGGCTGCTGCCGGGACCGCGGGGATTCGAGCCGCTCCGGCCGCGGCCGGGACCCCGTGCCGGATGCCGGCATCCCGGGACGGCCCCGGGACGGCCCCGGTCGCCGGCCGGGTGACGTTCAGCGAAGCGGCTGCCGCCAGTCTTTGGGCCTCCCCCGTGCCGGGGCCGCGGGGCTTCGAGTCGGTCCGGCCGCGGCTGGGACCCCCGTGCCTGTCGCAGGCTTCCCGGGACGGCCCCGGAACGGCCGCGGTCGCCGGCCGGGTGACGTTCACCGAGGCGACTGCCGGCTGTCTTCGAGCCCCCCCCCCCCCTGCCGGAGCCGCGGGGATACGAGCCGGTCCGGCCGCGGCCGGGACCCCGTGCCGGAAGCCGGCATCCCGGGACGGCCCCGGGACGGCCCCGATCGCCTCCTGGGTGACGTTCACCGAAGCGGCTGCCGGCTGTCTTCGAGCCCCCCCCCCCTCCGCCTCCGCTGCCGCTTCTCCCCGCACCCCCTCCACTGCCTCCCCCCGCCGCCCGCGAACGAGTCGCCGGATCTGTAGGGGGCCGGGAGCCCGAGGCGGCGAGCGGCTCCGGCTGCTGCCGGGACCGCGAGGCTTCGAGCCGGTCCGGCCGCGGCCGGGATCTCGTGCCGAACGTCGTCTTCCCGGGACGGTCCCGGGAGGGCCCCAGTCTCCTCCCGGGTGACGTTCACCGAAGCGGCTGCCGGCTGTCTTCGAGCCCCCACCCCTGCCGTGGCCGCGGGGATTCGCCCCGGTCCGGCAGCTGACGGTTCCCTGTGTCGGACGCCGGCTTCCCGGGACTGCCCCGGGACAGCCCCGGTCGCCTCCCGGGTGACGTTCACCGAAGCTGCTGCCGCCTGTCTTTGTCCCCCCCCCCCGTGCTCTCCCTCAGGCGGGAGGTAGACGTGCTCTCCCTCGGCGAGTAGACGTGCTCTCCCTCGGCGAGTAGACGTGCTCTCCCTCGGCGAGTAGACGTGCTCTCCCTGGGCGAGTAGACGTGCTCTCCCTCGGCGAGTAGACGTGCTCTCCCTCGGCGAGTAGACGTGCTCTCCCTCGGCGAGTAGACGTGCTCTCCCTGGGCGAGTAGACGTGCTCTCCCTGGGCGAGTAGACGTGCTCTCCCTCGGCGAGTAGACGTGCTCTCCCTGGGCGAGTAGACGTGCTCTCCCTGGGCGAGTAGACGTGCTCTCCCTGGGCGAGTAGACGTGCTCTCCCTGGGCGAGTAGACGTGCTCTCCCTGGGCGAGTAGACGTGCTCTCCCTGGGCGAGTAGACGTGCTCTCCCTCGGCGAGTAGACGTGCTCTCCCTCGGCGAGTAGACGTGCTCTCCCTCGGCGAGTAGACGTGCTCTCCCTCGGCGAGTAGACGTGCTCTCCGCGGAGATCGCGCTTGTCGCCAAGGGGTCGCTGTTGCGCTCTGCCTCCGCCTACGTCATCGTACAAGCCGGCGTGATTTCTGCGACCTGCCGCTGGGCGGAGGTCGGCTGGTTGTGCGCTCGCGGAGCTGACGGCCCTCCAGTTCCGTATATGAGGGAACAAGCGACGCCGAGCACTCCCA
>NW_027145429.1:0-2500 GCF_026170545.1 Melanerpes formicivorus | reverse complement strand
CCCGCCGTCGCTTGCTGCCGCCGCCGCCGCCGCCGCCGCCGCCGCCGGGACCCGCCTCGGTCTGGTGGCGCGCGCTCGGAGATCCCCGGCTACCCGTCCGTCCGTCCCTCCCTCCCGCCCCGCCCCGGGGGAGGGCCCGGGGCAGCGCGGGCAGGCGGGGAGCAAAAAAAGGCGCGGGCGCCAAAAAACGTCGGGGTCCCGGGGTGGCGGAGGGGGGCGGCGGCGGGGGCGGCGGCGGGTACACGGCGCCGGGTCCAGGGCGCCGGGTCCAGCCCGTCCCGGGGCGGGGACAGGTGGTGTCGTCCGTCCCCGCCCCCGTAACCTGCTCTGAAGCATCCGCTTCCCGCCGCGGTTCGCCCTCCACCCCCCCGCCGCACACGCAGCTGCCGCTTCCCGCCGCCTCTGCCCCCCGCCCCGGGATCAACCACCCGCCGGGTCCAGCCGGTCCCGGTCCCGGGAACCTGCTCCCGGGGCCAGCCGGAGCCACGCCCCCTCCTCTGACGCTTCCAGCTGCCGCCTCCCCTCCCACCCCCCAAACTCACACTGGCCCTCGCCGGCCCGCCCACCCGCCTACCTGCTTGCCCGCCGCCGCTGGGTGGCGTGCCGGACACTCTCGCACACAGGTACACAGACAGGGACACAGGGACACAGGCACTCAGGCACACAGGGACACAGGGACACAGGGACACAAGGACACAGGGACACAGGCACTCAGGCACTCAGGCACTCAGGGACACAGGGACACAGGGACACAGGCACTCAGGCACTCAGGGACACAGGGACACAGGGACACAGGGACACAGGCACACAGGGACACAGGTGGCGGGCCGGAGGCCTCTCTCCACTGTGTGGCAGGGGTCCAAGAGCCACCCCAGCCCAACCCAGAGGGTCTTTTGCACCTCTCAGGAGGCCACCCAGAGACCCCAGGCCGCAGCAGAAGCCTCCCCCGCATGCTCTGCAGGCTTCCGACCCACCCCAGGCCGCAGCAGAAGCCTCTCCCGCACGCTCTGCAGGCTTCTCAGCCACCCCAGGCCGCACCAGAAGCCTCCCCCGCACGCTCTGCAGGCTTCTCAGCCACCCCAGGCCGCAGCAGAAGCCTCTCCCGCACGCTCTTCAGGCTTCTCAGCCACCCCAGGCCGCACCAGAAGCCTCTCCCGCACGCTCTGCAGGCTTCTCAGCCACCCCAGGCCGCACCAGAAGCCTCCCCCGCACGCTCTGCAGGCTTCTCAGCCACCCCAGGCCGCAGCAGAAGCCTCTCCCGCACGCTCTGCAGGCTTCTCAGCCACCCCAGGCCGCACCAGAAGCCTCTCCCGCACGCTCTGCAGGCTTCTCAGCCACCCCAGGCCGCACCAGAAGCCTCCCCCGCACGCTCTGCAGGCTTCTCAGCCACCCCAGGCCGCACCAGAAGCCTCTCCCGCACGCTCTGCAGGCTTCTCAGCCACCCCAGGCCGCACCAGAAGCCTCCCCCGCACGCTCTGCAGGCTTCTCAGCCACCCCAGGCCGCACCAGAAGCCTCCCCCGCACGCTCTGCAGGCTTCCCACCCACCCCAGGCCGCAGCAGAAGCCTCTCCCGCACGCCCTGCAGGCTTCTCAGCCACCCCAGGCCGCAGCAGAAGCCTCTCCCGCACGCCCTGCAGGCTTCTCAGCCACCCCAGGCCGCAGCAGAAGCCTCTCCCGCACGCCCTGCAGGCTTCTCAGCCACCCCAGGCCGCAGCAGAAGCCTCTCCCGCACGCCCTGCAGGCTTCTCAGCCACCCCAGGCCGCAGCAGAAGCCTCTCCCGCACGCCCTGCAGGCTTCTCAGCCACCCCAGGCCGCAGCAGAAGCCTCTCCCGCACGCCCTGCAGGCTTCTCAGCCACCCCAGGCCGCACCAGAAGCCTCTCCCGCACGCTCTGCAGGCTTCCGTCCCACCCCAGGCCGCACCAGAAGCCTCCCCCGCACGCTCTGCAGGCTTCTCAGCCACCCCAGGCCGCACCAGAAGCCTCTCCCGCACGCTCTGTAGGCTTCCGTCCCACCCCAGGCCGCACCAGAAGCCTCTCCCGCACGCCCTGCAGGCTTCTCAGCCACCCCAGGCCCCAACAGAAGCCTCTCCCGCACGCTCTGCAGGCTTCCGTCCCACCCCAGGCCGCACCAGAAGCCTCCCCCGCACGCTCTGCAGGCTTCTCAGCCACCCCAGGCCGCAGCAGAAGCCTCTCCCGCACGCTCTGCAGGCTTCCGTCCCACCCCAGGCCGCACCAGAAGCCTCCCCCGCACGCTCTGCAGGCTTCTCAGCCACCCCAGGCCGCACCAGAAGCCTCCCCCGCACGCTCTGCAGGCTTCTCAGCCACCCCAGGCCGCACCAGAAGCCTCCCCCGCACGCTCTGCAGGCTTCTCAGCCACCCCAGGCCGCACCAGAAGCCTCCCCCGCACGCTCTGCAGGCTTCTCAGCCACCCCAGGCCGCACCAGAAGCCTCTCCCGCACGCTCTGCAGGCTTCTCAGCCACCCCAGGCCGCACCAGAAG
>NW_027145428.1:0-20915 GCF_026170545.1 Melanerpes formicivorus | reverse complement strand
GCATCCCCCATGGCACAGCATCATCCCTGGCACAGCATCCCATGGCACAGCATCATCCGTGGTACAGCATCATCCCTGGCACAGCATCCCCCCATGGCACAGCATCACCCCTGGCACAGCATCGTCCCTGGCACAGCATCACCCATGGCACAGCATCCCCATGGCACAGCATCACCCCTGGCACAGCATCCCCCCATGGCACAGCATCATCCCTGGCACAGCATCATCCCTGGCACAGCATCCCCATGGCACAGCATCATCCGTGGTACAGCATCATCCGTGGTACAGCATCCCCCTGGCACAGCATCCCCCCCTGGCACAGCATCCTGGCACAGCATCATCCATGGCACAGCATCCCCCTGGGACAGCATCCCCCCTGGCACAGCATCATCCATGGCACAGCATCCTCCATGGCACAGCATCCCCCCTGGCACAGCATCACCCCTGGCACAGCATCATCCATGGCACAGCATCCCCCCTGGCACAGCATCCCCCCATGGCACAGCATCATCCCTGGCACAGCATCCCCCCGGCACAGCATCCCCATGGCACAGCATCATCCATGGCACAGCATCACCCATGGCACAGCATCCCCATGGCACAGCATCATCCGTGGTACAGCATCATCCGTGGTACAGCATCCCCCTGGCACAGCATCCCCCCTGGCACAGCATCCTGGCACAGCATCATCCATGGCACAGCATCCCCCTGGCACAGCATCCCCCCTGGCACAGGCATCATCCATGGCACAGCATCCCCCCTGGCACAGCATCATCCCTGGCACAGCATCCCCCCTGGCACAGCATCCCCCCTGGCACAGCATCCCCCATGGCACAGCATCCCCCATGGCACAGCATCACCCCTGGCACAGCATCATCCATGGCACAGCATCATCCCTGGCACAGCATCCCCCATGGCACAGCATCACCCCTGGCACAGCATCCCCCCCTGGCACAGCATCCCCCCTGGCACAGCATCATCCCTGGCACAGCATCCCCCATGGCACAGCATTCCCCCTGGGACAGCATCCCCCCCTGGCACAGCATCCCCCATGGCACAGCATCCTGGCACAGCATCCCCCCTGGCACAGCATCATCCATGGCACAGCATCCTCCATGGCACAGCATCCCCCCTGGCACAGCATCACCCCTGGCACAGCATCATCCATGGCACAGCATCACCCCTGGCACAGCATCCCCCATGGCACAGCATCCCCCTGGCACAGCATCCCCCATGGCACAGCATCCCCCTGGCACAGCATCACCCCTGGCACAGCATCACCCTTGGGGGTCCATGGGGCTGTGCTGCAGGCACTGAGGGTCCATGGGAGGGGGTCTGTGGGTTCTGGGGGTCCATGGGTGGGGGTCTGGGGTGCTGGGGGCTCCATGGTGGGGTCTGGGGGTGCTGGGGGGTCCATGGTGGGGGCTGGGGGGTGCTGGGGGTCTCTGGAGGGGGTCCTGCAGGTACTGGAGGCTCCATGGTGGAGCCTGGGGGGGAGTAGGGGGTCCATAGTGGGGTCTGGGGGGTGCTGGGGGCTCCATGGTGGGGGCTGGGGGTGCTGGGGGCTCCATAGTTGGTTCTGGGGGTGCTGGGGGGTCCATGGTGGGGGCTGGGGGTGCTGGGGGTCTCTGGAGGGGTCCTGCAGGCCCTGGGGGCTCCATGGTGGGGTCTGGGGGTGCAGGGGGGTCCATGGTAGGGTCTGGGGGGTGCAGGGGGGTCCATGGTGGGGGCTGGGGGTGCTGGGGGTCTCTGCAGGGGTCCTGCAGGCACTGGGGGGTCCATGGTGTGCTCTGGGGGTGCTGGGGGTCTCTGGAGGGGTCCTGCAGGCGCAGGAGGCTCCGTGGTGGGGGGCTGGGGGTGCTGGGGGGCTCCGTGGTGGGCTCTGGGCACACTGGGGGTCTCTGGAGGGGTCCTGCAGGCACTGGGGCTCCATGGTGGGGGCTGGGGGTGCTGGGGGTCTCTGGAGAGATTCTGCAGGCGCTGGGGGCTCCATGGTGGGGTCTGGGGGGTCCTGGGGGCTCCATGGTGGGGTCTGGGGGTGCTGGGGATCTCTGGAGGGGTCCTGCAGGCGCTGAGGACTCCATGGTGGGGGCTGGGGGTGCTGGGGGTCTCTGGAGGGGTCCTGCAGGTGCTGGGGGCTCCATGGTAGGCTCTGGGGGTGCTGGGGGTCTCTGGAGGGGTCCTGCAGGCACTGGGGGGTCCATGGTGGGGGCTGGGGGTGCTGGGGGTCTCTGGAGGGGTCCTGCAGGCACTGGAGGGTCCATGTGGGGGGGCTGAGGGTGCTGGGGGGTCTCTGCAGGGGTCCCGCAGGCACTGGGGGCTCCATGGTGGGGGCTGGAGGTGCTGGGGGGTCCATGGTTGGGTCTGCAGGCACTGGGGGGTCCATAGTGGGGTCTGGGGGTCCTGGGGGCTCCATGGTGGGGTCTGGGGGTGCTGGAGGGTCCATGGTGGGCTCTGGGGGTGCTTGGGATCTCTGGAGGGATCCTGCAGGTGCTGAGGGCTCCATGGTGAGGGCTGGGGGTGCTGGGGGTCTCTGGAGGGGTCCTGCAGGTACTGGGGCGTCCATAGTGGGGTCTGGCGCTGCTGGGGGTCTCTCAGGGGTCCTGCAGGCACTGGGGGCTCCATGGTGAGCTCTGGGGGTGCTGGGGGTCTCTGGAGGGGTCCCGCAGGCGCTGGGGGCTCCATGGTGGGGGCTGAGGGTGCTGGGGGGTCCATGGTTGGGTCTGCAGGCACTGGGGGGGTCCATAGTGGCGTCTGGGGTCCTGGGGGCTCCATGGTGGGGGCTGGGGGTGCTGGGGGTCTCTCAGGGGTCCTGCAGGCGCTGGGGGCTCCATGGTGGGCTCTGGGGGTGCTGGGGGTCTCTGGAGGGGTCCCGCAGGCGCTGGGGGCTCCATGGTGGGGGCTGGGGGTGCTGGGGGTCTCTGCAGGGATCCTGCAGGCACTGGGGGCTCCATGGTGGGGGCTGGGGGTGCTGGGGGTCTCTCAGGGGTCCCGCAGGCGCTGGGGGCTCCAAGGGCTGCCCTGCAAGCACTGGCTGGGGGCTGGGGGGTGGTCTCCAGAGGGCCCCTGGAGGGGGTGCTGGGGGGGGTGGGGGAGGGAAGCCTCTGCCCCCCCGGGCTGCCCAGGGCCAGACCTGGCTCTTGAGGGCTTCGATCTCAGCCTGCAGGCGCTGGACCCTGCGGCTCAGGTCGCTGATCTCCCCGCGGGTGCTGCGCAGGTCGGCTCCGTGCTTGCCCGCGGTGCTCTTCAGCTCCTCGTACTGCGGGGAGGGGGCACGGGGGGGGGGAGGGCACAGGGGGGGTCACAGGGGCAGCTCTGCCGAGCCCGGCACGGCACAGCCCCCCCCGGAGCAGCCAGCCCGAGCCCCAGCCGACCCAGCCCTGGCCCCAGGCAGCCGCAGGTTGGACAGCTCCGGGCGTGGGGACCCCCCCCCGGGCTGGGGACTCCACCACCTCCCCCCCGGGCAGCCTGGGCCAGGCTTGCAGAACCCTTCCAGGGCAGAAGTTTCTCCTCAGGGCCAAGCTGAGCCTGCCCTGGGGCAGCCTGAGGCCATCTCCTCTTGTGCCATCACTTAGGGCAGGAGGTCTCAGCCCCTCCCTGGCCCCAGGCTCCTCTCAGGCACTTGCAGGGAGCCAGGAGGTCTCCCCTCAGCCTCCTCTCCTCCAGCCTCAAACCCCCCAGCTCCCTCAGCTGCTCCTCCCTCCCCAGCCCCTTCCCCAGCTCCCTTTGCCCTTCCCTGGCCCTGAGGAGCCCAAGGCTGCCCCCAGGCTGCCAGCTCTGCCCCCCCCAGTGCCCAGCCCGGGGGCACCATCCCTGCCCTGCTGCTGCTGCCCACAGCACTGCTGCTCCAGCCCAGGCTGCTGGTGGCCTCCTTGCCCCCTTGGGCCCCCCCTGGCTGCTCTCCAGCTGCTGACACTAACCCCCCCCACCCGGGGCAGCTCCCAGCCCCTCTGCCCCCAGCCTGGAGCCTTCCTGGGGTGGTTGTGAGCCAGGGGCAGCTTCCAGCCCTCGGTGCCCTCCTGCCATTGGCTCCAGCCTGGCCTGGGCCCTGTGCAGAGCCTCCCTGAGGATCCCTCCTGGGTTACCTTCCTAGGAGTGTCCTCTCCTCCTCCTCCTCCTGCTCCTCCTCCTCCTCCTCCTCCAGGGGCAGCTCATGGGCAGCTCAGGGACAGCTCAGGGGCAGCTCAGGGACAGCTCAGGGAGAGCTCAGGGACAGCTCAGGGACAGCTCAGGGACAGCTCAGGGGCAGCAGCTCAGGGACAGCTCAGGGGCAGCAGCTCAGGGGCAGCTCAGGGGCAGCAGCTCAGGGGCAGCTCAGGGGCAGCAGCTCAGGGGCAGCTCAGGAGCAGCAGCTCAGGGGCAGCTCAGGGGCAGCAGCTCAGGGGCAGCAGCTCAGGGGCAGCTCAGGGGCAGCAGCTCAGGGGCAGCTCAGGGGCAGCAGCTCAGGGGCAGCAGCTCAAGGGGCAGCTCAGGGGCGGCTCAGGGGCAGCTCAGGGACAGCTCAGGGACAGCTCAGGGGCAGCTCAGGGGGCAGCAGCTCAGGGGCAGCTCAGGGGCAGCTCAGGGGCAGCTGCTGCCCTGCTGGCACCCTCCTGGAGCTGGTGCCATGGAGGCGTTGAGGCTGGGAGAGAGCTCAGAGAGGGCAACCACTGAGGCTGCACCAGCATGGGCACAGAGCCATGCCCCAGGCTGCCCTGCTCCCTGGCACAGGGCTGGAGCTGCCCCTGCCCTGGCACATGGCAGAGGGGTGCCAGCCACCTTGCCCTGCTCCCTGGCACAGGGCTGGAGCTGCCCTGGCACATGGCAGAGGGGTGCCAGCCACCTTGCCCTGCTCCCTGGCACAGGGCTGGAGCTGCCCCTGCCCTGGCACATGGCCACAGTGTTAGAGCTCTCCTTGCCCTGCTCTCTGGCACAGATGTGCCACTCCCCTTGCCCTGGCACATGGCACAGGGCTGGAGCTCCCCTTGCCCTGGCACAGAGGTGCATCTCCCCTTGCCCTGCTCCCTGGCACAGAAGTGCCACTCACCTTGACCTGGTACATGGCACAGGGCTGGAGCTGCCCTTGCCCTAGCCCTGGCATATGGGTGCCCCTCACCTTGCCCTGGCACATAGCACAGTGATGGAGCTGCCCTTGCCCTGCTCCCTGGCACAGTGCTGGAGCTGCCCTTGCCCTGGCCCATGGCACCATGGTGCCCCTCATCTTGCCCTGCTCCCTGGCACAGGCTGCCCCTCACCTTTCCCTGGCCCTGGCACCAGGGTACTCCTCACCTTGCCCAGCTCCCTGGCACCATGGCCCTGGCACAGGCTGCCCCTCACCTTGCCTGGCCCATGGCACCATGGTGCCCCTCACCTTGACCTGGTACATGGCACAGTGTTGGAGCTCTCCTTGCTCTGGCCCATGGCATCATGGTGCCACTCTCACCTTGCCCTGCTCCCTGGCACTGTGGTGCCCCTCACCTTGCCCTGGCCCATGGCACCATGCCCCTCACCTTGCCCAGCTCCCTGGCACCATGGCCCTGGAACAGGCTGCCCCTCACCTTGCCCTGGCCCCTGGCACCATGGTGCCCCTCACCTTGCCCTGCTCCCTGGCACTGTGGTGCCCCTCACCTTGCCCTGGCCCATGGCACCATGCCCCTCACCTTGCCTGCTCCCTGGCACAGGCTGCCCCTCACCTTGCCCTGGCCCTGGCACCATGGCCCTGGCAGAGGCTGCCCCTCACCTTGCCCTGGCCCTGGCACCAGGGTACTCCTCACCTTGCCCTGCTCCCTGGCACCATGGCCCTGGCACAGGCTGCCCCTCACCCTGATCTGGCCCTGTCCCAGGCTGCCCCTCACCTTGCCCTGCTTCTTGCACAGGGTGCCCCTCACCTTGCCCTGGCCCTGGCACCATGGCCCTGGCAGAGGCTGCCCCTCACCTTGCCCTGCTCCCTGGCACAGGCTGCCCCTCACCTTGCCCTGGTACATGGCACCATGGTGCCCCTCACCTTGCCCTGCTTCTTGGCACAGGCTGCCCCTCACCTTGCCCTGCTCCCTGGCACAGGCTGCCCCCTCACCTTGCCCCTGGCCCTGGCACCGTGGTGCCCCTCACCTTGACCTGGTACATGGCATAGTGTTGGAGCTCTCCTTGCCCTGGCCCATGGCATCATGGTGCCACTCACCTTGCCCTGCTCCCTGGCACAGGGTGCCCCTCACCTTGCCCCTGTCACCATGGTGCCCCTTACCTTGCCCTGCTCCCTGGCACAGGCTGCCCCTCACCCTTGCCCTGGCCCATGGCACCATGGTGCCCCTCACCTTGCCCAGCTCCCTGGCACCATGGTGCCCCTCACCCTTGCCCTGCTCCCTGGCACAGGCTGCCCCTCACCTTGCCCTGGCCCATGGCACCATGCCCCTCACCTTGCCCAGCTCCCTGGCACAGGCTGCCCCTCACCTTGCCCTGCTCCCTGGCACAGGCTGCCCCTCACCTTGCCCTGCTCCCTGGCACAGGCTGCCCCTCGCCTTGCCCTGCTCCCTGGCACCGTGGTGCCCCCTCACCTTGACCTGGTACATGGCCTCAGCCTCGGCGCGGCTGCGGCTGGCGATCTCCTCGTACTGAGCCTTCACCTCCGCTATGATCCCATCCAGGTCCAGGCTGCGGCTGTTGTCCATCGACAGCACCACGGAGGTGTCCGAGACCTGAGCCTGCAGCTCCCGCAGCTCCTGCGGCCGGCAGGGGGCGGGGGGGGCGTGTGGGCAGGGGGCGTGTGGGCAGGGGGGGCGTGGGCAGGGGGGGGCCGGGGTGCTGCTGGGCTGAGCACAGGCAGCTCGGTGCAGCTGTGACCCCAGCAGGAGATCCCCCCCCCCCCCCCCCCAGCAGTTGAGGCGCCCCCCAGAAGGAAATGCGCCCCCTACAGGAGGTGCCCCCCCAGCAGCTCTGCCCCCCCAGCAGCTAAGGTGCCCCAAGGAGGAGATGCCCCCCCAAAGTGGTGCCCCCCCCCCGCAGTGGCACCCCCGCAGCCGTGCCCTCCCCCCCCCCAGCAGTGCCCTCCCCCAGCAGCGGTGCCCTCCCCCCAGCGGTGCCCCCCACAGCAGCTCTGCCCCCCCGCAGCGGTGCCCCCCCCACAACTGTGCCCCCCGCAGTGGTGCCCCCCCACCCCACAGCCGTGCTCCCCCCCCCCCAGCAGTGCCCTCCCCCAGCAGCGGTGCCCTCCCCCCAGCGGTGCCTCCCACAGCAGCTCTGCCCCCCCCCCTGCAGCGGTGCCCCCCCCACAACTGTGCCCCCCACAGCTGTGCCCCCCCCCCAGCAGCTCTGCCCCCCCCGCACCTGTGCCCCCCCCGAGGTGTGCCCCCCACAGCAGCTCTGCCCCCCCCGCAGCAGTCCCCCCCCCCCGGAGCTCTGCCCCCCCCCCAGCAGCTCTGCCCCCACCCGGAGCTCTGCCTCCCCCGCAGCTGTGCCCCCCAGCAGCTCTGCCCCTCCTTGCACCTGTGCCCCCCCCCGAGGTGTGCCCCCCCCAGCAGCTGCGACCCCCCCCCCAGCAGCTCTGCCCCCCCCCAGCAGCTGTGCCCCCCAACCCGCAGCTGTACCCCCCAGCAGCTCTGCTCTGCCCCCCCCGGGAGCCGTGCCCCCCCCCCGGAGCCGTGCCCCCCCCGGAGCCGTGCCCCCCCCCGGAGCCGTGCCCCCCCCCCCCGGGAGCCGTGCCCCCCCCCCCGGAGCCGTGCCCCCACCCCGGGAGCCGTGCCCCCCGCCCCGGAGCCGTGCCCCCCCCCCGGGAGCCGTGCCCCCCGCCCCGGAGCCGTGCCCCCCCCCCGGGAGCCGTGCCCCCCGCCCCGGAGCCGTGCCCCCCCCCCGGGAGCCGTGCCCCCCGCCCCGGAGCCGTGCCCCCCCCCCCGGGAGCCGTGCCCCCCGCCCCGGAGCCGTGCCCCCCCCCGCGGGAGCCGTGCCCCCCCCCCCGGAGCCGTGCCCCCCCCCCCGGAGCCGTGCCCCCCGCCCCGGAGCCGTGCCCCCCCTCCCCGGAGCCGTGCCCCCCCCCCCGGAGCCGTGCCCCCACCTCGTCGTAGAGCTGCCGCAGGAAGTTGATCTCGTCGGTCAGGCTCTCCAGGCGAGACTCCAGCTCCACCTTGGTCATGTAGGCTTCATCCACGTCCTGGGCACAGGCAGCTTGGCACCACCCCCCCGGCACCCCCGCCTCACCCTGGCCCCCCCCACCCCCACCCCCGAGGGCTCCTGGCACCCCCCAGCTGGCCCTGCCCCCACCCCTGCTCTCCCTGGCACCCCTTGTGCACCCTGGCACCCGCCCTGCTCTCCCTGGCACCCCCTGTGCACCCTGGCACCCCACTACTGCCTCTGGCACCCTCCCCCCCTTCCCATCCCTGGCACCCCCTGCTGGCCCTTGGCATCTCCCCATTTGCCCTGGCAACCCCCCCCACCCCCACCCCGCTGGCCACTAGCACCCCCCCTGCTGGCCCTGGCACCCCCCTCTGCTGGCCTCTCTCACCCCCCAGCTGGCCTTGGCACCACCCCTGCTCTCCCTGCACCCCGCTACTGTCCCTGGCACCCCCCCCTCGCTGGCCACTGGCACCCCCAAACTGGCCCTGCCCCCACCCTTGCTCTCCCTGGCACCCCACTACTGGCCCTGGCACCACCCCTGCTGGCCCTGGCACCCCCCTGCTGACCTCTCTCACCCCCCAGCTGGCCCTGGCACCCCCACACACTGGCCCTGGCACCACCCCTGCTCTCCCTGGCACCCCACTACTATCTCTGGCACCCCCCTACTGTCCCTGGCACCCCACTACCGGCCTCTCTCCCACCCCCCCCTGCTCTCCCTGGCACCCCGTATTGACCCTGGCACCACCCAACTGGCTCTGGCACCCCAGCCCCAGAGGGGCATAGGGGAAGGGACCCCGGGGAGGGAGGGGGCCCCGGGGGGGGGGGAGGGGTCCCGGGGAGGGAGGGGTCCCGGGGAGGGGAGGGGCCCGGGGAGGGAAGGGGGCTCGGGGAGGGAGGGGTCCCGGGGAGGGAGGGGTCCCGGGGAGGGGAGGGGGCCCTGGGAGGGGAGGGGGCCCGGGGAGGGGAGGGGTCCCGGGGAGGGAAGGGATCCCGGGGAGGGAGGGGGCCCTGGGGGAGGGGGCCCAGGGGGGGAGGGGCCCCGGGGAAAGGTCCCGGGGAGGGGAGGGGTCCCCGGGGAGGGGAGGGGACCCGGGGAGGGAGGGTCCCGGGGAGGGGAGGGGACCCGGGGAGGGGAGGGGACCCCGGGAGGGGAGGGGGCTCATGGGGGGAGGTCTCTGCTGACCTTCTTGAGCAGCACAAATTCATTCTCCTTCTCGGTTCGGTTATTGATCTCCTCCTCGTACCTGGCGGGGGGCAGAGGGCTGGAGCTGGGCAGGGGGACACAGGGGACTGGGGGGGGGCACAGGGGGACTGGGGGGGACACAGGGGACGGGGGGGGGCACAGGGGACTGGGGGGGGGGACACACACAGGGATGCAAGGCCATGGGGCCACAGGGACATGAGGGTGTGGGGACGCAGGGACACAGGGAGGAGAGACATGGGGGTGGGGCTGGCAGGGGGCTGGGCAGGGGGCTGGGGCTGGCGCTGGGCAGGGGGCTGGGGCTGGGCAGGGGGCTGGCTCTAGGCTGGGACTGGGCAGTGGGACTGAGATGGCTCTAGGGGCTGGGATTGGGCTGGCTCTAGGCAGTGGGACCAGGCTCTGGGCTGGCTCTGGGCAGGGGGCTGGGGCTGGGGGCTGGGAATGGGACTGGGCTGGCTCTAGGCTGGCTCTGGGCAGTGGGACTGAGATGGCTCTAGGGGCTGGGACTGGGGGCTGGGACTGGGCTGGCTCTGGGCAGGGGGACTGAGATGGCTCTAGGGGCTGGGACTGGGGGCTGGGACTGGGCTGGCTCTGGGCAGGGGGACTGAGATGGCTCTAGGGGCTGGGACTGGGGGCTGGGACTGGGCTGGCTCTGGGCAGGGGGACTGAGATGGCTCTAGGGGCTGGGACTGGGGGCTGGGGACTGGGACTGGGCTGGCTCTGGGCAGGGGGCTGGGGCTGGGGGCTGGGGACTGGGACTGGACTGGCTCTAGGCTGTCTCTGGGCAGTGGGACTGAGGTGGCTCCAGGGGCTGGGACTGGGGACTGGGGACTGGGGACTGGGCAGGCTCTGGGCTGGCTCTGGGCAGGGGCTGGGGCTGGCTCTAGGCTGGCTCTAGCAGTGGGACTGGGCAGGCTCTGGGCAGTGGGATTAGGCTGGCTCTGGGCAGGTGGCTGGGGCTGGGACTGAGGCTGGCTCTAGGCTGGCTCTAGGAGCTGGGATGGGGCTGGCTCTGGGCTGGTTTAGGATGGATCTGGGGGCTGGGATAGAGGCTGGCTCTGGGCTGGTTCTAGGCTGGCTCTAGGGGCTGGGACTGGGCTGGCTCTGGGCAGGGGGACTGAGATGGCTCTAGGGGCTGGGACTGGGGACTGGGACTGGGCTGGCCCTGGGCTGGCTCTGGGCAGGGGGCTGGGGCTGGGGGCTGGGAATGGGACTGGGCTGGCTCTAGGCTGTCTCTGGGCAGTGGGACTGAGATGGCTCCAGGGGCTGGGACTGGGGGCTGGGGACTGGGACTGGGCTGGCTCTGGGCTGGCTCTGGGCAGGGGGCTGGGGCTGGCTCTAGGCTGGCTCTAGCAGTGGGACTGGGCAGGCTCTGGGCAGTGGGATTAGGCTGGCTCTGGGCAGGTGGCTGGGGCTGGCTCTAGGCTGGCTCTAGCAGTGGGACTGGGCTGGCTCTGGGCAGGGGCTGGGGCTGGCTCTAGGCTGGCTCTAGCAGTGGGACTGGGCAGGCTCTGGGCAGTGGGATTAGGCTGGCTCTGGGCAGGTGGCTGGGGCTGGCTCTAGGCTGGCTCTAGCAGTGGGACTGGGCAGGCTCTGGGCAGTGGGATTAGGCTGGCTCTGGGCAGGTGGCTGGGGCTGGCTCTAGGCTGGCTCTAGCAGTAGGACTGGGCTGGCTCTGGGCAGGGGCTGGGGCTGGCTCTAGGCTGGCTCTAGCAGTGGGACTGGGCTGGCTCTGGGCAGGGGCTGGGGCTGGCTCTAGGCTGGCTCTAGCAGTGGGACTGGGCAGGCTCTGGGCAGGGGGCTGGGGCTGGCTCTAGGCTGGCTCTAGCAGTGGGACTGGGCTGGCTCTGGGCAGGGGCTGGGGCTGGCTCTAGGCTGGCTCTAGCAGTGGGACTGGGCAGGCTCTGGGCAGTGGGATTAGGCTGGCTCTGGGCAGGTGGCTGGGGCTGGGACTGAGGCTGGCTCTAGGCTGGCTCTAGGAGCTGGGATGGGGCTGGCTCTGGGCTGGTTTAGGATGGATCTGGGGGCTGGGATAGAGGCTGGCTCTGGGCTGGTTCTAGGCTGCCTCTAAGGGCTGGGACTGGGCCTGGCTCTGGGCTGGTTCTAGGATGGCTCTGGGGACTGGGACTGAGGCTGGCTCTAGGGGCTGGTTCTAGGCTGGCTCTGGGCTGGCTCTAGGGGCTGGGACTGAGATGGCTCGGGGCTGGTTCTAGCAGTGGATCTGGGGGCTGGGATAGAGGCTGGCTCTAGGCTGATTCTAGGCTGGCTCTAGGGGCTGGTTCTAGGCTGGCTCTAGGGGCTGGGACTGGCTCTGGGCTGGTTCTAGGCTGGCTCTAGGGGCTGGGACTGAGATGGCTCAGGGCTGGTTCTAGCAGTGGATCTGGGGGCTGGGGTTGGCTCTAGCAGTGGATCTGGGGGCTGGGGCTGGCTCTAGCAGTGGGATTGGGCAGGCTCTGGGCAGTGGGATTAGGCTGGGACGGGGGCTGGCTCTAGGGGCTGGCTCTGGAGGCTGGGACTGGGCAGGCTCTGGCAGTGGGATTAGGCTGGCTCTGGGCAGGGGGACCGGGCCCTGGGCTGGCTCCGGGCGGGGGGCTGGGGGCTGGGGCTGGCTCTGGCAGTGGGACCGGGCTCTAGGCTGGCTCTGGGCTGGGGGCTGGCTCCAGGCGGGGGGGCGGGGGGCTGGCTCTGAGCCGGCTCTGGGCTGGGGGCTGGGGCTGGCTCTGGGTTGGCTCTGGCAGTGGGACCAGGCTCTAGGCTGGCTCTGGGCTGGGGGCTGGCTCCAGGCGGGGGGCGGGGGGGCTGGCACTGGGCTGGCTCTGGGCATGGGCTGGGGGCTGGGGCTGGCTCTGGCAGTGGGACCAGGCTCTAGGCTGGCTCTGGGCTGGGGGCTGGCTCCGGGCAGGGGTCCAGGGGCTGGGGCTGGCTCGGGGCTGGCTCTGGCAGTGGGACCGGGTTCTAGGCTGGCTCTGGGCTGGGGGCCGGCTCCGGGTGGGGGGCTGAGGCCGGCTCTGGGCTGGCTCTGGGCTGGGGGCTGGGGCTGGCTCTGGGTTGGCTCTGGCAGTGGGACCAGGCTCTGGGCTGGCTCTGGGCTGGGAGCTGGCTCTGGGCGGGAGGCTGGGGGCTGGCACTGGGCTGGCTCCGGGCATGGGCTGGGGGCTGGAGGCTGGCTCCGGGCGGGGACTGGGGGCTGGGGGCCGGCTCCGGGCGGGGACTGGGGGCTGGGGGCCGGCACTGACTTGTTCTTGAACTCCTCCACCAGCCCCTGCATGTTTCCCAGCTCCGCCTCCAGCCGCAGCCGCTCCTGCCCCAGGCCCTCCAGCTGCCGCCGCAGGCTGCCGATGTAGGACTCGAAGAGGGCTCCCAGGTTGCTCCTGGTGGTCTTCTGGCCCTGCAGGAGGCTCCACTTGGTCTCCAGCATCTTGTTCTGCTGCTCCAGGAACCGCACCTGGGGAGGCACAAAGACGGGGGGGGGGGAGGGGAGCGTCAGCAGCAGCCCCCCTGTCACCCCACCCCCACCCCACGGAGGCTGAGCCTGGGGCTGGGGGCTGGGAGGTGGAGGGGGCGGGGGGGGGCAGGGGTGGGGTGCAAGAGGCAGGGGGTGAGGGAGGGGGGGTGGGAAGGGGCAGATCTGGGGGTCCTGGGGGCAAATCAGGGAGCCCTGGGGGCTAGCTTGCAAGGGGCAGAGGGTGAGGGGGGCAGCAGGGGGCAGATGTGGGGGTCCTGGGAGGGGCAAATCTGGGGGTCCTGGGGGCTGGCTTGCAAGGGGCAGAGGGTGAGGGGGGTGCTGGGGGGGCAAGTCTGGGGGTCCTGGGGGGCAGATCTTGGGACCCTGGATGCTAGCTTGCAAGGGGCGGGGGGGGGGGGGGCAGGGGGCAGACTTGGGGGTCCTGGGGGGCAGATCTGGGGACCCTGGGTGCTAGCTTGCAAGGGGCAGAGGGTGAGGGGGGTGCTGGGGGGCAAGTCTGGGGGTCCTGGGGGGCAGATCTGGGGGTCCTGGGCTCCTGAGCTGCTTCTGGGTTGCCCCCCCCCGGGGGTCGGAGGTGCGCAGTGGGCTGCCAGGGACTGGGAGCCATTGGGGCTGGGGGTTCCTACCCGGGATCCCAGGGGCCGGGGGTGCCCCCTTGGGGTCCCCCAGGTGCTTCTGGGGGTGCCCCCAGCCCCATCCCAGCCCCCCTGGGCAGGGAGCCCAGCCCCGGCCGAGCACCCGGAAGCAGCTGCTGGGTGCTGGGCGCTGGGTGCTGGGTGCTGGGGGGGTGTGGGGGGCACCACCCCTGCTGCCAGCTGCTTCCTCCGTGGGGCCTGACCCCGCTGCAACCCCTTGGGGACAATCCTCTGCTGTCTGTCCGTCCCCCCCCCCGCACCCCATTCCTGCCCCGGCCCCTCCCTGCCCGCGGGCTCTGCCGCCCTGGCCCCCGCAGTGGGAGGGCACCAGGCTGTCCCCGCCGCCGCTTCCCGGTCCCCAGGGGCCGGGAGGTCCCCAGGGAGGGGCAGAAATGTCCCCAGCGAGGGGCACGACGTCCCTGAGGGTCCTCAAGGCGGGGTGGGATGTCCCCCCAGAGAGGCCAAAGGGGGCAGGGGGTCCCCTAAGGGTGCCTGGGTGTCCCCATGGGGGGGTCAGGAGGTCCCCAGAGAGGGGTCAAAGAGGGGGGGGGGCTGGAGGTCCCTGATGTCCCAGGAGGGACAAAATGTCCCCAAGGAGGGCAAAACACCTCCAAAGGAGGCCAGGAGGTCTTTGAGGGGGGGTGTGGACATCCTCGAGGGGGGCAGGAGGTCCCCAGGGGGTCCAAATTGTGACCAGAGAGGGGCAGAGTGTCCCCAAGGGGGTCTGGATGTCCCCATGGAGGCCAAGACTCCTCCAAGAGGGTCTCCAAGGGGCTCAGAATGGACTTGGAGGGGCCAAGAGGTACCTGCGAGGCTCAGGAGGTCCCTTAGGGGGGTCCCAAAGTCCCGGCTCAAGGTGGATAGGAAGTGGCCAAAACATCCCCAAGGGGCTTAGGGTGTCCCCAGGGGGGGTCCCAATGTCCCCAAAGAGCTCAGGGATGACCTGAAAGCTCCTGAAGGTCCCTTGGGGGCTGTTGGTGTCCCCAAGGGGCTCAGGGGGTGCTCAAAGGGTCCAGAGGGTCCCTGAGGGGGCTCAGAAGGTCCCTTGGGGGCTGTTGGTGTCCCCAAGGGGCTCAGGGAGTGCCTGAAGGGTCTGGGAGGTCCCTGAGGGGGCTCAGATGGTCCCTGAGAGGGTGTTGGTGTCCCCAAGGGGCTCAGGGGGTGCTCAAAGGGTCCAGAGGGTCCCTGAGAGGGCTCAGGAGGTCCCTTGGGGGCTATTGGTGTCTCCAAGGAGCTTAGGTGGCGCTCAGAGGGTCCAGAGGGTCCCTGAGGGGGCTCAGGAGGTCCCTAGGGGGTGTTGGTGTCCCCAAGGGGTTCAGGGGGCGCTCAGAGGGTCCCTGAGGGGGCTCAGGAGGTCCCTAGGGGCTGTTGGTGTCCCCAAGGGTTCAGGGGGTGCTCAGAGGGTCCAGAAGGTTCCTGAGGGGGGTGAGGAAGTCCCTAGGGGCTGTTGGTGTCCCCAAGGGGTTCAGGGGGTGCTCAAAGGGGCCAGAAGGTCCCCGAGGGGGCTCAGGAGGTCCATTAGGGGGTGATGTGTCCCCAAGGGGCTCGGGGAGCGCTCAGAGGTCCCTGAGGGGGCTCAGGAGGTCTCTTAGGGGGTGTTGGTGTCCCCAAGGGGTTCAGGGGGCGCTCAGAGGGTCCAGAGGGTCCCTGAGGGGGCTCAGGAGGTCCCTAGGGGGTGATGGTGTCGCCAAGGGGCTCAGGGGGCGCTCAGAGGGACCCTGAGGGGGCTCAGGAGGTCCCTTAGGGGGTGATGGTGTCGCCAAGGGGCTCAGGGGGCGCTCAGAGAGTCCCTGAGGGGGCTCAGGAGGTCTCTTAGGGGGTGATGGTGTCGCCAAGGGGCTCAGGGGGTGCTCAGAGGGTCCCTGAGGGGGCTCAGGAGGTCCATTAGGGGGTGATGGTGTCGCCAAGGGGTTCAGGGGGCGCTCAAAGGGTCCAGAGGGTCCCTGAGGGGGCTCAGGAGGTCCCTAGGGGCTATTGGTGTCCCCAAGGGGTTCAGGGGGCGCTCAGAGGGTCCAGAGGGTCCCTGAGAGGGCTCAGGAGGTCCCTTAGGGGGTGATGGTGTCGCCAAGGGGCTCAGGGGGCGCTCAGAGGGACCCTGAGGGGGCTCAGGAGGTCCCTAGGGGGTGAGGGTGTCGCCAAGGGGCTCAGGGGGCGCTCAGAGGGACCCTGGGGAGGCTCAGGAGGTCCCTAGGGGCTATTGGTGTCCCCAAGGGGTTCAGGGGGCGCTCAGAGGGTCCCTGAGGGGGCTCAGGAGGTCCCTTAGGGGGTGATGGTGTCACCAAGGGGCTCAGGGGGCGCTCAGAGGGTCCCTGAGGGGGCTCAGGAGGTCCTTTAGGGGGTGATGGTGTCGCCAAGGGGCTCAGGGGGCGCTCAGAGGGTCCCTGAGGGGGCTCAGGAGGTCTCTTAGGGGGTGATGGTGTCGCCAAGGGGCTCAGGGGGCGCTCAGAGGGACCCTGGGGAGGCTCAGAAGGTCGCAAGGAGCGGGGGGAGGGGAGGGGGCCCCGGTCCCACCTTGTCGATGAAGGAGGCGAACTTGTTGTTGAGGCTCTTGATCTGCTCCTTCTCCTCCCTGCGCACCCGCTGCAGGCTGGGGTCGATCTCCAGGTTCAGAGGGGTCAGCAGGCTCTGGTTGACGCTGACGGCCGCGATGCCCCCCCCGGGGGCCGGCACGACGGCGGGGCCCCGGTACAGCCCCGCGCCCAGGCGGCTGCCCCCGTAGGGGCCGAAGGCGGAGGCTGTGCTCATCCTCATCCCGGGGCCGGCCGTGTAGGAGTGGGAGCTGAAGGAGCGGCCGGGGGCGGCAGAGCTGCTCCTCAGGGTCTTCCTGGTGATGGTCACCGACATGGCGAGAGGGCAGGAGCCGGGCAGGGGGCCGGGGGGGGTGGGCGAGAGGGGTCCGGAGGTGGCTGAGAAGGTCGGGAAAGGACCGAGGAGGAGATCGGCAGGGAAGGTTTGGGAGAGGAGCAGGAAAGGTTTGGGAGAGGAGCAGGAAAGGCTGAGAAGCGATCAGGGAAGGTTGAGAAGCGATCAGGGAAGGCTGAGAAGCGATCAGGGAAGGTTGGAAGAGGACCAAATAAGTTGAAAGGTGACCCAAAAGGTTTTGGAAGAGGAGCCGAGGAGGTTGGGAGACCACCAGGAAGGTTGGGAGAGGAGCAGGAAGGTTGGGAAACGATCAGGAAGGTTGGGAAACGATCGGGAAGGTTGGAAGAGGACCAAAAATGAGGTTAAAAGGTAACCCAAAGCGCTCGGGAAGGAGCGAGGAAAGTCGGACGGGGAAGGGTCGAGAGAGGAGGCTGCAAGGGCTGCGAGGAGGCTGCGAGGAGGCTGGCAGGAGGCTGGCAGCTGGGGCAGGGCTGCAGGACAGGCAGGACGAGCAGGACGGGTTGAGGAGGACGGATCCAGGGCGGGCTGGAGCCGCTCCCGGTTTATATCCCGGAGCTGGGGGAGGAGGTGGCGCTGGGAGGGCCTCCAGCCCCGGGAGCGCAGCACCTGCGCAGCCTTAACCCCTTCCGAGCGGCCGCGATCCGCTGCCGCCTGCCCCGGGAGTCTGCCCCGGGAGTCTGCCCCGGGATCTGCTCCGGGATCTGCCCCGGGATCTGCCCCGGGATCTGCCCCGGGAGTCTGCCGCGGGAGTCTGCCCCGGGATCTGCCCCGGGAGTCTGCCGCGGGGGTCTGCCCGCGGGGATCTGTCGCTTTGATCCACCCTGGGATCTGCCCGTGGGGATCTGTCTCCAGGATCCGCCCTGGGATCAGCCGCCGGGGATCTGTCTCTGGGATCTGCCTGCGGGGATCTGTCGCCTTGATCCACCCTGGGATCTGCCCGCGGGGATCTGTCCCGGGGATTTGCCGCCGGGGATCTGTCTCCAGGATCCGCCCTGGGATCAGCCGCCGGGGATCTGTCTCTGGGATCTGCCTGCCGGGATCTGTCACCTTGATCCACCCTGGGATCTGCCCGCGGGGATCTGTCGCTGGGATCTGCCGCCGGGGATCTGTCGCCTTGATCCGCCCTGGGATCTGCCCGCGGGGATCTGTCGCCGGGATCTGCCCGCGGGGATCCGCCCTCGGACCTGCCGCCGGGATCCGCCTTGGGATTTGCCCGCGGAGACCTGTCTCTGGGATCTGTCCCTGGGATCAGCCGCCGGGGATCTGCCGGGGCCGGATTCTGCCCGCTGGGCGCCAGGGTTGGGTGCTGGCCCCAAAGCTCAGCTGCTGCTGTGTGTGTGTCCCCCCCCAGCACAAGCCCCAGCGGCCCCCAAGGAGCCGCGGGCGGCGTGGGGCAGGGGGACAGACCCCAAGGGAGGTCCCCAGTGGCTTCCCCAGCCCCAAGTCCCCAGAGGATGGCCCCAGCCTGGGTCCCCAGCCCCATGGCCCCAAGGGAGGTCCCCAAGCCCTTCCCCAGCCCCATGGCCCCAGCCAGGTCCCCAGGGCCATGGCCCCAACCCCTGCGCCCAAGCTGCACCCCCAAGTCCCTGCCCACACCCTGGGTCCCCAGCCCAGGGCCTCACCCTGGCTCCCCCCCAGTCTCTGTCCCCAGCCTGGCATCCCCAGCCTGGCATCCTCAGCCCCATGTCCCCAGCCTGGCATCCCCAGCTCCATGTCCCCAGCCTGGCATCCCAGCCCCATATTCCCAGACTGGCATCCCCAGCTCCATGTCCCCAGCCTTGCATCCCCAGCCTGGCATCCCCAGCCCCATATTCCCAGACTGACATCCCCAGCCTGGCATCCCCAGCTCCATGTTCCCAGCCCCATGTCCCCAGCCTGGCATCCCCAGCCTGGCATCCCCAGCTCCATGTCCCCAGCCCCATGTCCCCAGCCTGGCATCCCCAGCCTGGCATCCCCAGCCTGGCATCCCCAGCCCCATATTCCCAGCCTGGCATCCCCAGCCTGGCATCCCCAGCTCCATGTCCCCAGCCCCATGTCCCCAGCCTGGCATCCCCAGCCTGGCATCCCCAGCCCCATGTCCCCAGCCCCATGTCCCCAGCCTGGCCCCCATGTCCCCAGCCCCATGTCCCCAGCCTGGCTTCCCCAGCCCCATGTCCCCAGCCTGGCATCCCCAGCCTGGCATCCCCAGCCTGGCATCCCCAGCCTCATGTCCCCAGCCTGGCATCCCCAGCCTGGCATCCCCAGCCCCATGTCCCCAGCCTGGCATCCCCAGCCTTGCATCCCCCAGCCTGGCATCCCCAGCCCCATGTCCCCAGCCTGGCTTCCCCAGCCCCATGTTCCCAGCCTGGCATCCCCAGCCTTGCATCCCCAGCCTGGCATCCCCAGCCCCATGTCCCCAGCCTGGCATCCCCAGCCTGGCATCCCCAGCCCCATGTCCCCAGCCTACAGCCCCAAACTTGTGTCCCCAAGGCCACCTCACCTCAAGTCCCCAAGCCCATGCCCCCAATGCCATGCTGTGCCATGCCATGCCACACTGTACCATACAGTGCCAGGCTGCTCATGCCATCCTCTGATGGGCTGTTGCATGCCATGCCATGCTGTGCCACGTTCCATGCCATACTCTACCATGCTGTGCCATTCCATCCCATTCCATGCCATGCTGTGCCACCCATGCCATGCCGTGCCACGTTCCATGGCATCCCCATACCATGCTGTGCCACCCCATGCCATGCCGTGCCACGTTCCATGCCATCCCATACCATGCTGTGCCACCCCATGCCATGCTGTGCCACATTCCATGCCATGCTGTGCCACGCTGTGCCACTCCGTGCCATGCCATGCCAGGATGCACCATTCTATGCCATCCCATCCCCTGCTGTGCCTCCTCTCCACCTGCTGCCCGTGCTCCTGGCAGGCCCTGGCAGAGCTGGGCAGGGCCAGGGCTGTGCCAGGCCCAGCAGCAGCTGCTCAGGACTGGACTTGCCCAGCACAGGTGCGGTGGGCACCGGGCCGAGGCGGCTCGTGGCAGGTGGCACCGGGCCCCCGGGGCAGGGATTTGGGCTCCTCAGGTTGGCTTCCTGGGGCTTTATTCCACTGGCTGCAGCGTGGCAGCAGAGGGCACAGCCAGGGCAGTGCCATGGAACAGGCAGAGCCTGGGCAGAGCCTGAGCAAAGCCTGAGGAGAGCCTGAGCAGAGCCTGGGCAGTGCCATGAAACAGGCACAGCCTGGGCAGAGCCTGAGCAGAGCCTGAGGAGAGCCTGGGCAGAGCCTGAGCAGAGCCTGGGCAGTGCCATGGAACAGGCAGAGCGGAGCCAGGGCAGTGCCATGGAACAGGCAGAGCCTGGGCAGAGCCTGAGCAAAGCCTGAGGAGAGCCTGGGCACAGCCAGGGCAGAGCCAGAGCAGAGCCTTGGAACAGCCTGGGCAGAGCTAGGGCAGAGACAGGGGCACAGACAGGGCAGAGCCTGGGCAGAGCCTGGGCAGAGACAGAGCTGAGCCAGGGCAGAGACAGGGCAGAGACAGAGCAGGGCTAGGGCACAGCCAGGGCAGTGCCATGGAACAGGCAGAGCCTGGGCAGAGCCTGAGGAGAGCCTGAGGAGAGCCAGGACACAGCCAGGGTAGAGTCAGGGCAGAGCCAGAGCAGAGCCTTGGAAGAGCCTGGGCAGAGACAGAGCACAGCCAGGGCAGAGCCTGAGCAGAGACAGAGCAGAGCCTGGGCAGAGCCTGGGCAGAGCCTGGGCAGAGCCAGGGCAGAGCCTGGGCAGAGCCTTGGAAGAACCTGGGCAGAGACAGAGCACAGCCAGGGCAGAGCCTGAGCAGAGACAGAGCAGAGCCTGAGCAGAGCCTGGGCAGAGACAGAGCAGGAGCCTGGGAAGAGACAGAGCAGAGCCTGAGCAGAGACAGGGCAGAGCCTGGGCAGAGCCTTAGAAGAGCCTGGGCAGAGACAGAGCACAGCCAGGGCAGAGCCTGAGCAGAGACAGAGCAGAGCCTGAGCAGAGCCTGGGCAGAGACAGAGCAGAGCCTGGGAAGAGACCAGAGCCTGGGCAGAGCCTGGGCAGAGACAGAGCAGAGACAGGGCACAGCCAGGGCAGAGCCTGGGCAGAGCCTGGGCAGAGACAGAGCAGAGACAGGGCACAGCCAGGGCAGAGCCTGAGCAGAGCTGGGGCAGGGCCAGGGCACAGCCAGGGCACAGCCAGGGCAGAGCCAGGGCAGAGCCAGCTGCTGGGGGCACAGCCATGGTGCCAGCCCCTCCCTCCCAGGGAGATGGCTCCAGCTGTGCTTCACCTGCCCTGGGCACCCTGGCCAGCTGTGGGCACATCTGCACCACCCAGCCCCACCCAGCCAGCTGCAGGGGTTCAGACACTCAGCCATGGCTGGCTAGAGCCATCCCTCCTCCATCCCTCCACCCTCACATCCATCCCTCCATCCATCTCCCTCCATCCTCCCATCCCTGCCTCCATCTCCATCCATCCCTCTCCCTCCCTCCATGCATCCCTGGGGATCTGACCCCAGCTGTCCCTCCACAGCCACCACCACCCAGTCCCTGCCTGGATCCCTTGAGGCAGAAACCTCTCAGCTCCAAGCTGGGAGCAGCATCCCCGGGTGGGGGGTGGGGGACACACAGCTGAGCTCCCCCAGCCTCATGAGGGG
>NW_027145427.1:0-20979 GCF_026170545.1 Melanerpes formicivorus | reverse complement strand
AATGCTTGATTTCGAGAGTGAGCGAAACTAATGAAAACATTGTTGGGGTAAAACCTAAAGGGAAAGACCTAGCACCAAATCCAATTTGCCATCTGATCTAACTTCTGGAGGCAGTCAAAATGAGCCTTAGAATTCTTCCCTACCTTATTCCTGTGCTGAGATACAGGCTGCTCCAACCTGCTGTAAAATGCTTGATTTCGAGAGTGAGCGAAACTAATGAAAACATTGTTGGGGTAAAACCTAAAGGGAAAGACCTAGCACCAAATCCAATTTGCCATCTGATCTAACTTCTGGAGGCAGTCAAAATGAGCCTTAGAATTCTTCCCTACCTTATTCCTGTGCTGAGATACAGGCTGCTCCAACCTGCTGTAAAATGCTTGATTTCGAGAGTGAGCAAAACTAATGAAAACATTGTTGGGGTAAAACCTAAAGGGAAAGACCTAGCACCAAATCCAATTTGCCATCTGATCTAACTTCTGGAGGCAGTCAAAATGAGCCTTAGAATTCTTCCCTACCTTATTCCTGTGCTGAGATACAGGCTGCTCCAACCTGCTGTAAAATGCTTGATTTCGAGAGTGAGCGAAACTAATGAAAACATTGTTGGGGTAAAACCTAAAGGGAAAGACCTAGCACCAAATCCAATTTGCCATCTGATCTAACTTCTGGAGGCAGTCAAAATGATCCTTAGAATTCTTCCCTACCTTATTCCTGTGCTGAGATACAGGCTGCTCCAACCTGCTGTAAAATGCTTGATTTCGAGAGTGAGCGAAACTAATGAAAACATTGTTGGGGTAAAACCTAAAGGGAAAGACCTAGCACCAAATCCAATTTGCCATCTGATCTAACTTCTGGAGGCAGTCAAAATGAGCCTTAGAATTCTTCCCTACCTTATTCCTGTGCTGAGATACAGGCTGCTCCAACCTGCTGTAAAATGCTTGATTTCGAGAGTGAGCTAAACTAATGAAAACATTGTTAGGGTAAAACCTAAAGGGAAAGACCTAGCACCAAATCCAATTTGCCATCTGATCTAACTTCTGGAGGCAGTCCAAATGAGCCTTTGAATTCTTCCCTACCTTATTCCTGTGCTGAGATACAGGCTGCTCCAACCTGCTGTAAAATGCTTGATTTCGAGAGTGGGCGAAACTAATGAAAACATTTAGGGGTAAAACCTAAAGGGAAAGACCTAGCACCAAATCCAATTTGCCATCTGATCTAACTTCTGGAGGCAGTCAAAATGAGCATTAGAATTCTTCCCTACCTTATTCCTGTGCTGAGATACAGGCTGCTCCAACCTGCTGTAAAATGCTTGATTTCGAGAGTGAGCGAAACTAATGAAAACATTGTTGGGGTAAAACCTAAAGGGAAAGACCTAGCACCAAATCCAATTTGCCATCTGATCTAACTTCTGGAGGCAGTCAAAATGATCCTTAGAATTCTTCCCTACCTTATTCCTGTGCTGAGATACAGGCTGCTCCAACCTGCTGTAAAATGCTTGATTTCGAGAGTGAGCGAAACTAATGAAAACATTGTTGGGGTAAAACCTAAAGGGAAAGACCTAGCACCAAATCCAATTTGCCATCTGATCTAACTTCTGGAGGCAGTCAAAATGATCCTTAGAATTCTTCCCTACCTTATTCCTGTGCTGAGATACAGGCTGCTCCAACCTGCTGTAAAATGCTTGATTTCGAGAGTGAGCGAAACTAATGAAAACATTGTTGGGGTAAAACCTAAAGGGAAAGACCTAGCACCAAATCCAATTTGCCATCTGATCTAACTTCTGGAGGCAGTCAAAATGAGCCTTAGAATTCTTCCCTACCTTATTCCTGTGCTGAGATACAGGCTGCTCCAACCTGCTGTAAAATGCTTGATTTCGAGAGTGAGCAAAACTAATGAAAACATTGTTGGGGTAAAACCTAAAGGGAAAGACCTAGCACCAAATCCAATTTGCCATCTGATCTAACTTCTGGAGGCAGTCAAAATGAGCCTTAGAATTCTTCCCTACCTTATTCCTGTGCTGAGATACAGGCTGCTCCAACCTGCTGTAAAATGCTTGATTTCGAGAGTGAGCGAAACTAATGAAAACATTGTTGGGGTAAAACCTAAAGGGAAAGACCTAGCACCAAATCCAATTTGCCATCTGATCTAACTTCTGGAGGCAGTCAAAATGAGCCTTAGAATTCTTCCCTACCTTATTCCTGTGCTGAGATACAGGCTGCTCCAACCTGCTGTAAAATGCTTGATTTCGAGAGTGAGCGAAACTAATGAAAACATTGTTGGGGTAAAACCTAAAGGGAAAGACCTAGCACCAAATCCAATTTGCCATCTGATCTAACTTCTGGAGGCAGTCAAAATGAGCCTTTGAATTCTTCCCTACCTTATTCCTGTGCTGAGATACAGGCTGCTCCAACCTGCTGTAAAATGCTTGATTTCGAGAGTGAGCGAAACTAATGAAAACATTGTTGGGGTAAAACCTAAAGGGAAAGACCTAGCACCAAATCCAATTTGCCATCTGATCTAACTTCTGGAGGCAGTCAAAATGATCCTTTGAATTCTTCCCTACCTTATTCCTGTGCTGAGATACAGGCTGCTCCAACCTGCTGTAAAATGCTTGATTTCGAGAGTGAGCGAAACTAATGAAAACATTGTTGGGGTAAAACCTAAAGGGAAAGACCTAGCACCAAATCCAATTTGCCATCTGATCTAACTTCTGGAGGCAGTCCAAATGAGCCTTTGAATTCTTCCCTACCTTATTCCTGTGCTGAGATACAGGCTGCTCCAACCTGCTGTAAAATGCTTGATTTCGAGAGTGAGCGAAACTAATGAAAACATTGTTGGGGTAAAACCTAAAGGGAAAGACCTAGCACCAAATCCAATTTGCCATCTGATCTAACTTCTGGAGGCAGTCAAAATGATCCTTAGAATTCTTCCCTACCTTATTCCTGTGCTGAGATACAGGCTGCTCCAACCTGCTGTAAAATGCTTGATTTCGAGAGTGAGCGAAACTAATGAAAACATTGTTGGGGTAAAACCTAAAGGGAAAGACCTAGCACCAAATCCAATTTGCCATCTGATCTAACTTCTGGAGGCAGTCAAAATGAGCCTTAGAATTCTTCCCTACCTTATTCCTGTGCTGAGATACAGGCTGCTCCAACCTGCTGTAAAATGCTTGATTTCGAGAGTGAGCGAAACTAATGAAAACATTGTTGGGGTAAAACCTAAAGGGAAAGACCTAGCACCAAATCCAATTTGCCATCTGATCTAACTTCTGGAGGCAGTCAAAATGAGCCTTAGAATTCTTCCCTACCTTATTCCTGTGCTGAGATACAGGCTGCTCCAACCTGCTGTAAAATGCTTGATTTCGAGAGTGAGCGAAACTAATGAAAACATTGTTGGGGTAAAACCTAAAGGGAAAGACCTAGCACCAAATCCAATTTGCCATCTGATCTAACTTCTGGAGGCAGTCAAAATGAGCCTTAGAATTCTTCCCTACCTTATTCCTGTGCTGAGATACAGGCTGCTCCAACCTGCTGTAAAATGCTTGATTTCGAGAGTGAGCGAAACTAATGAAAACATTGTTGGGGTAAAACCTAAAGGGAAAGACCTAGCACCAAATCCAATTTGCCATCTGATCTAACTTCTGGAGGCAGTCAAAATGAGCCTTAGAATTCTTCCCTACCTTATTCCTGTGCTGAGATACAGGCTGCTCCAACCTGCTGTAAAATGCTTGATTTCGAGAGTGAGCGAAACTAATGAAAACATTGTTGGGGTAAAACCTAAAGGGAAAGACCTAGCACCAAATCCAATTTGCCATCTGATCTAACTTCTGGAGGCAGTCAAAATGATCCTTAGAATTCTTCCCTACCTTATTCCTGTGCTGAGATACAGGCTGCTCCAACCTGCTGTAAAATGCTTGATTTCGAGAGTGAGCGAAACTAATGAAAACATTGTTGGGGTAAAACCTAAAGGGAAAGACCTAGCACCAAATCCAATTTGCCATCTGATCTAACTTCTGGAGGCAGTCAAAATGAGCCTTAGAATTCTTCCCTACCTTATTCCTGTGCTGAGATACAGGCTGCTCCAACCTGCTGTAAAATGCTTGATTTCGAGAGTGAGCGAAACTAATGAAAACATTGTTGGGGTAAAACCTAAAGGGAAAGACCTAGCACCAAATCCAATTTGCCATCTGATCTAACTTCTGGAGGCAGTCAAAATGAGCCTTAGAATTCTTCCCTACCTTATTCCTGTGCTGAGATACAGGCTGCTCCAACCTGCTGTAAAATGCTTGATTTCGAGAGTGAGCGAAACTAATGAAAACATTGTTGGGGTAAAACCTAAAGGGAAAGACCTAGCACCAAATCCAATTTGCCATCTGATCTAACTTCTGGAGGCAGTCAAAATGAGCCTTTGAATTCTTCCCTACCTTATTCCTGTGCTGAGATACAGGCTGCTCCAACCTGCTGTAAAATGCTTGATTTCGAGAGTGAGCGAAACTAATGAAAACATTGTTGGGGTAAAACCTAAAGGGAAAGACCTAGCACCAAATCCAATTTGCCATCTGATCTAACTTCTGGAGGCAGTCAAAATGAGCCTTAGAATTCTTCCCTACCTTATTCCTGTGCTGAGATACAGGCTGCTCCAACCTGCTGTAAAATGCTTGCTTTCGAGAGTGAGCGAAACTAATGAAAACATTGTTGGGGTAAAACCTAAAGGGAAAGACCTAGCACCAAATCCAATTTGCCATCTGATCTAACTTCTGGAGGCAGTCAAAATGAGCCTTTGAATTCTTCCCTACCTTATTCCTGTGCTGAGATACAGGCTGCTCCAACCTGCTGTAAAATGCTTGATTTCGAGAGTGAGCGAAACTAATGAAAACATTGTTGGGGTAAAACCTAAAGGGAAAGACCTAGCACCAAATCCAATTTGCCATCTGATCTAACTTCTGGAGGCAGTCAAAATGAGCCTTAGAATTCTTCCCTACCTTATTCCTGTGCTGAGATACAGGCTGCTCCAACCTGCTGTAAAATGCTTGATTTCGAGAGTGAGCGAAACTAATGAAAACATTGTTGGGGTAAAACCTAAAGGGAAAGACCTAGCACCAAATCCAATTTGCCATCTGATCTAACTTCTGGAGGCAGTCAAAATGATCCTTAGAATTCTTCCCTACCTTATTCCTGTGCTGAGATACAGGCTGCTCCAACCTGCTGTAAAATGCTTGATTTCGAGAGTGAGCGAAACTAATGAAAACATTGTTGGGGTAAAACCTAAAGGGAAAGACCTAGCACCAAATCCAATTTGCCATCTGATCTAACTTCTGGAGGCAGTCAAAATGAGCCTTAGAATTCTTCCCTACCTTATTCCTGTGCTGAGATACAGGCTGCTCCAACCTGCTGTAAAATGCTTGATTTCGAGAGTGAGCGAAACTAATGAAAACATTGTTGGGGTAAAACCTAAAGGGAAAGACCTAGCACCAAATCCAATTTGCCATCTGATCTAACTTCTGGAGGCAGTCAAAATGAGCCTTAGAATTCTTCCCTACCTTATTCCTGTGCTGAGATACAGGCTGCTCCAACCTGCTGTAAAATGCTTGATTTCGAGAGTGGGCGAAACTAATGAAAACATTGTTGGGGTAAAACCTAAAGGGAAAGACCTAGCACCAAATCCAATTTGCCATCTGATCTAACTTCTGGAGGCAGTCAAAATGAGCATTAGAATTCTTCCCTACCTTATTCCTGTGCTGAGATACAGGCTGCTCCAACCTGCTGTAAAATGCTTGATTTCGAGAGTGAGCGAAACTAATGAAAACATTGTTGGGGTAAAACCTAAAGGGAAAGACCTAGCACCAAATCCAATTTGCCATCTGATCTAACTTCTGGAGGCAGTCAAAATGATCCTTAGAATTCTTCCCTACCTTATTCCTGTGCTGAGATACAGGCTGCTCCAACCTGCTGTAAAATGCTTGATTTCGAGAGTGAGCGAAACTAATGAAAACATTGTTGGGGTAAAACCTAAAGGGAAAGACCTAGCACCAAATCCAATTTGCCATCTGATCTAACTTCTGGAGGCAGTCAAAATGAGCCTTAGAATTCTTCCCTACCTTATTCCTGTGCTGAGATACAGGCTGCTCCAACCTGCTGTAAAATGCTTGATTTCGAGAGTGAGCGAAACTAATGAAAACATTGTTGGGGTAAAACCTAAAGGGAAAGACCTAGCACCAAATCCAATTTGCCATCTGATCTAACTTCTGGAGGCAGTCAAAATGAGCCTTAGAATTCTTCCCTACCTTATTCCTGTGCTGAGATACAGGCTGCTCCAACCTGCTGTAAAATGCTTGATTTCGAGAGTGAGCGAAACTAATGAAAACATTGTTGGGGTAAAACCTAAAGGGAAAGACCTAGCACCAAATCCAATTTGCCATCTGATCTAACTTCTGGAGGCAGTCAAAAGGATCCTTAGAATTCTTCCCTACCTTATTCCTGTGCTGAGATACAGGCTGCTCCAACCTGCTGTAAAATGCTTGATTTCGAGAGTGAGCGAAACTAATGAAAACATTGTTGGGGTAAAACCTAAAGGGAAAGACCTAGCACCAAATCCAATTTGCCATCTGATCTAACTTCTGGAGGCAGTCAAAATGAGCCTTAGAATTCTTCCCTACCTTATTCCTGTGCTGAGATACAGGCTGCTCCAACCTGCTGTAAAATGCTTGATTTCGAGAGTGAGCGAAACTAATGAAAACATTGTTGGGGTAAAACCTAAAGGGAAAGACCTAGCACCAAATCCAATTTGCCATCTGATCTAACTTCTGGAGGCAGTCAAAATGATCCTTAGAATTCTTCCCTACCTTATTCCTGTGCTGAGATACAGGCTGCTCCAACCTGCTGTAAAATGCTTGATTTCGAGAGTGAGCGAAACTAATGAAAACATTGTTGGGGTAAAACCTAAAGGGAAAGACCTAGCACCAAATCCAATTTGCCATCTGATCTAACTTCTGGAGGCAGTCAAAATGAGCCTTAGAATTCTTCCCTACCTTATTCCTGTGCTGAGATACAGGCTGCTCCAACCTGCTGTAAAATGCTTGATTTCGAGAGTGAGCGAAACTAATGAAAACATTGTTGGGGTAAAACCTAAAGGGAAAGACCTAGCACCAAATCCAATTTGCCATCTGATCTAACTTCTGGAGGCAGTCAAAATGATCCTTAGAATTCTTCCCTACCTTATTCCTGTGCTGAGATACAGGCTGCTCCAACCTGCTGTAAAATGCTTGATTTCGAGAGTGAGCGAAACTAATGAAAACATTGTTGGGGTAAAACCTAAAGGGAAAGACCTAGCACCAAATCCAATTTGCCATCTGATCTAACTTCTGGAGGCAGTCAAAACGATCCTTAGAATTCTTCCCTACCTTATTCCTGTGCTGAGATAAAGGCTGCTCCAACCTGCTGTAAAATGCTTGATTTCGAGAGTGAGCGAAACTAATGAAAACATTGTTGGGGTAAAACCTAAAGGGAAAGACCTAGCACCAAATCCAATTTGCCATCTGATCTAACTTCTGGAGGCAGTCAAAATGAGCCTTAGAATTCTTCCCTACCTTATTCCTGTGCTGAGATACAGGCTGCTCCAACCTGCTGTAAAATGCTTGATTTCGAGAGTGAGCGAAACTAATGAAAACATTGTTGGGGTAAAACCTAAAGGGAAAGACCTAGCACCAAATCCAATTTGCCATCTGATCTAACTTCTGGAGGCAGTCAAAATGAGCCTTAGAATTCTTCCCTACCTTATTCCTGTGCTGAGATACAGGCTGCTCCAACCTGCTGTAAAATGCTTGATTTCGAGAGTGAGCAAAACTAATGAAAACATTGTTGGGGTAAAACCTAAAGGGAAAGACCTAGCACCAAATCCAATTTGCCATCTGATCTAACTTCTGGAGGCAGTCAAAATGAGCCTTAGAATTCTTCCCTACCTTATTCCTGTGCTGAGATACAGGCTGCTCCAACCTGCTGTAAAATGCTTGATTTCGAGAGTGAGCGAAACTAATGAAAACATTGTTGGGGTAAAACCTAAAGGGAAAGACCTAGCACCAAATCCAATTTGCCATCTGATCTAACTTCTGGAGGCAGTCAAAATGATCCTTAGAATTCTTCCCTACCTTATTCCTGTGCTGAGATACAGGCTGCTCCAACCTGCTGTAAAATGCTTGATTTCGAGAGTGAGCGAAACTAATGAAAACATTGTTGGGGTAAAACCTAAAGGGAAAGACCTAGCACCAAATCCAATTTGCCATCTGATCTAACTTCTGGAGGCAGTCAAAATGAGCCTTAGAATTCTTCCCTACCTTATTCCTGTGCTGAGATACAGGCTGCTCCAACCTGCTGTAAAATGCTTGATTTCGAGAGTGAGCGAAACTAATGAAAACATTGTTGGGGTAAAACCTAAAGGGAAAGACCTAGCACCAAATCCAATTTGCCATCTGATCTAACTTCTGGAGGCAGTCCAAATGAGCCTTTGAATTCTTCCCTACCTTATTCCTGTGCTGAGATACAGGCTGCTCCAACCTGCTGTAAAATGCTTGATTTCGAGAGTGGGCGAAACTAATGAAAACATTTAGGGGTAAAACCTAAAGGGAAAGACCTAGCACCAAATCCAATTTGCCATCTGATCTAACTTCTGGAGGCAGTCAAAATGAGCATTAGAATTCTTCCCTACCTTATTCCTGTGCTGAGATACAGGCTGCTCCAACCTGCTGTAAAATGCTTGATTTCGAGAGTGAGCGAAACTAATGAAAACATTGTTGGGGTAAAACCTAAAGGGAAAGACCTAGCACCAAATCCAATTTGCCATCTGATCTAACTTCTGGAGGCAGTCAAAATGATCCTTAGAATTCTTCCCTACCTTATTCCTGTGCTGAGATACAGGCTGCTCCAACCTGCTGTAAAATGCTTGATTTCGAGAGTGAGCGAAACTAATGAAAACATTGTTGGGGTAAAACCTAAAGGGAAAGACCTAGCACCAAATCCAATTTGCCATCTGATCTAACTTCTGGAGGCAGTCAAAATGAGCCTTAGAATTCTTCCCTACCTTATTCCTGTGCTGAGATACAGGCTGCTCCAACCTGCTGTAAAATGCTTGATTTCGAGAGTGAGCGAAACTAATGAAAACATTGTTGGGGTAAAACCTAAAGGGAAAGACCTAGCACCAAATCCAATTTGCCATCTGATCTAACTTCTGGAGGCAGTCAAAATGAGCCTTAGAATTCTTCCCTACCTTATTCCTGTGCTGAGATACAGGCTGCTCCAACCTGCTGTAAAATGCTTGATTTCGAGAGTGAGCGAAACTAATGAAAACATTGTTGGGGTAAAACCTAAAGGGAAAGACCTAGCACCAAATCCAATTTGCCATCTGATCTAACTTCTGGAGGCAGTCAAAATGATCCTTAGAATTCTTCCCTACCTTATTCCTGTGCTGAGATACAGGCTGCTCCAACCTGCTGTAAAATGCTTGATTTCGAGAGTGAGCGAAACTAATGAAAACATTGTTGGGGTAAAACCTAAAGGGAAAGACCTAGCACCAAATCCAATTTGCCATCTGATCTAACTTCTGGAGGCAGTCAAAATGATCCTTAGAATTCTTCCCTACCTTATTCCTGTGCTGAGATACAGGCTGCTCCAACCTGCTGTAAAATGCTTGATTTCGAGAGTGAGCGAAACTAATGAAAACATTGTTGGGGTAAAACCTAAAGGGAAAGACCTAGCACCAAATCCAATTTGCCATCTGATCTAACTTCTGGAGGCAGTCAAAATGATCCTTAGAATTCTTCCCTACCTTATTCCTGTGCTGAGATACAGGCTGCTCCAACCTGCTGTAAAATGCTTGATTTCGAGAGTGAGCGAAACTAATGAAAACATTGTTGGGGTAAAACCTAAAGGGAAAGACCTAGCACCAAATCCAATTTGCCATCTGATCTAACTTCTGGAGGCAGTCAAAATGATCCTTAGAATTCTTCCCTACCTTATTCCTGTGCTGAGATACAGGCTGCTCCAACCTGCTGTAAAATGCTTGATTTCGAGAGTGAGCGAAACTAATGAAAACATTGTTGGGGTAAAACCTAAAGGGAAAGACCTAGCACCAAATCCAATTTGCCATCTGATCTAACTTCTGGAGGCAGTCAAAATGAGCCTTAGAATTCTTCCCTACCTTATTCCTGTGCTGAGATACAGGCTGCTCCAACCTGCTGTAAAATGCTTGATTTCGAGAGTGAGCGAAACTAATGAAAACATTGTTGGGGTAAAACCTAAAGGGAAAGACCTAGCACCAAATCCAATTTGCCATCTGATCTAACTTCTGGAGGCAGTCAAAATGAGCCTTAGAATTCTTCCCTACCTTATTCCTGTGCTGAGATACAGGCTGCTCCAACCTGCTGTAAAATGCTTGATTTCGAGAGTGAGCGAAACTAATGAAAACATTGTTGGGGTAAAACCTAAAGGGAAAGACCTAGCACCAAATCCAATTTGCCATCTGATCTAACTTCTGGAGGCAGTCAAAATGAGCCTTAGAATTCTTCCCTACCTTATTCCTGTGCTGAGATACAGGCTGCTCCAATCTGCTGTAAAATGCTTGATTTCGAGAGTGAGCGAAACTAATGAAAACATTGTTGGGGTAAAACCTAAAGGGAAAGACCTAGCACCAAATCCAATTTGCCATCTGATCTAACTTCTGGAGGCAGTCAAAACGATCCTTAGAATTCTTCCCTACCTTATTCCTGTGCTGAGATACAGGCTGCTCCAACCTGCTGTAAAATGCTTGATTTCGAGAGTGAGCGAAACTAATGAAAACATTGTTGGGGTAAAACCTAAAGGGAAAGACCTAGCACCAAATCCAATTTGCCATCTGATCTAACTTCTGGAGGCAGTCAAAACGATCCTTAGAATTCTTCCCTACCTTATTCCTGTGCTGAGATACAGGCTGCTCCAACCTGCTGTAAAATGCTTGATTTCGAGAGTGAGCGAAACTAATGAAAACATTGTTGGGGTAAAACCTAAAGGGAAAGACCTAGCACCAAATCCAATTTGCCATCTGATCTAACTTCTGGAGGCAGTCAAAATGAGCCTTAGAATTCTTCCCTACCTTATTCCTGTGCTGAGATACAGGCTGCTCCAACCTGCTGTAAAATGCTTGATTTCGAGAGTGAGCGAAACTAATGAAAACATTGTTGGGGTAAAACCTAAAGGGAAAGACCTAGCACCAAATCCAATTTGCCATCTGATCTAACTTCTGGAGGCAGTCAAAATGAGCATTAGAATTCTTCCCTACCTTATTCCTGTGCTGAGATACAGGCTGCTCCAACCTGCTGTAAAATGCTTGATTTCGAGAGTGAGCGAAACTAATGAAAACATTGTTGGGGTAAAACCTAAAGGGAAAGACCTAGCACCAAATCCAATTTGCCATCTGATCTAACTTCTGGAGGCAGTCAAAATGATCCTTAGAATTCTTCCCTACCTTATTCCTGTGCTGAGATACAGGCTGCTCCAACCTGCTGTAAAATGCTTGATTTCGAGAGTGAGCGAAACTAATGAAAACATTGTTGGGGTAAAACCTAAAGGGAAAGACCTAGCACCAAATCCAATTTGCCATCTGATCTAACTTCTGGAGGCAGTCAAAATGAGCCTTAGAATTCTTCCCTACCTTATTCCTGTGCTGAGATACAGGCTGCTCCAACCTGCTGTAAAATGCTTGATTTCGAGAGTGAGCGAAACTAATGAAAACATTGTTGGGGTAAAACCTAAAGGGAAAGACCTAGCACCAAATCCAATTTGCCATCTGATCTAACTTCTGGAGGCAGTCAAAATGAGCCTTAGAATTCTTCCCTACCTTATTCCTGTGCTGAGATACAGGCTGCTCCAACCTGCTGTAAAATGCTTGATTTCGAGAGTGAGCGAAACTAATGAAAACATTGTTGGGGTAAAACCTAAAGGGAAAGACCTAGCACCAAATCCAATTTGCCATCTGATCTAACTTCTGGAGGCAGTCAAAATGAGCCTTAGAATTCTTCCCTACCTTATTCCTGTGCTGAGATACAGGCTGCTCCAACCTGCTGTAAAATGCTTGATTTCGAGAGTGAGCGAAACTAATGAAAACATTGTTGGGGTAAAACCTAAAGGGAAAGACCTAGCACCAAATCCAATTTGCCATCTGATCTAACTTCTGGAGGCAGTCAAAATGATCCTTAGAATTCTTCCCTACCTTATTCCTGTGCTGAGATACAGGCTGCTCCAACCTGCTGTAAAATGCTTGATTTCGAGAGTGAGCGAAACTAATGAAAACATTGTTGGGGTAAAACCTAAAGGGAAAGACCTAGCACCAAATCCAATTTGCCATCTGATCTAACTTCTGGAGGCAGTCAAAATGAGCCTTAGAATTCTTCCCTACCTTATTCCTGTGCTGAGATACAGGCTGCTCCAACCTGCTGTAAAATGCTTGATTTCGAGAGTGAGCGAAACTAATGAAAACATTGTTGGGGTAAAACCTAAAGGGAAAGACCTAGCACCAAATCCAATTTGCCATCTGATCTAACTTCTGGAGGCAGTCAAAATGAGCCTTAGAATTCTTCCCTACCTTATTCCTGTGCTGAGATACAGGCTGCTCCAACCTGCTGTAAAATGCTTGATTTCGAGAGTGAGCGAAACTAATGAAAACATTGTTGGGGTAAAACCTAAAGGGAAAGACCTAGCACCAAATCCAATTTGCCATCTGATCTAACTTCTGGAGGCAGTCAAAATGATCCTTAGAATTCTTCCCTACCTTATTCCTGTGCTGAGATACAGGCTGCTCCAACCTGCTGTAAAATGCTTGATTTCGAGAGTGAGCGAAACTAATGAAAACATTGTTGGGGTAAGACCTAAAGGGAAAGACCTAGCACCAAATCCAATTTGCCATCTGATCTAACTTCTGGAGGCAGTCAAAATGAGCATTTGAATTCTTCCCTACCTTATTCCTGTGCTGAGATACAGGCTGCTCCAACCTGCTGTAAAATGCTTGATTTCGAGAGTGAGCGAAACTAATGAAAACATTGTTGGGGTAAAACCTAAAGGGAAAGACCTAGCACCAAATCCAATTTGCCATCTGATCTAACTTCTGGAGGCAGTCAAAATGAGCCTTAGAATTCTTCCCTACCTTATTCCTGTGCTGAGATACAGGCTGCTCCAACCTGCTGTAAAATGCTTGATTTCGAGAGTGAGCGAAACTAATGAAAACATTGTTGGGGTAAAACCTAAAGGGAAAGACCTAGCACCAAATCCAATTTGCCATCTGATCTAACTTCTGGAGGCAGTCAAAATGAGCCTTAGAATTCTTCCCTACCTTATTCCTGTGCTGAGATACAGGCTGCTCCAACCTGCTGTAAAATGCTTGATTTCGAGAGTGAGCGAAACTAATGAAAACATTGTTGGGGTAAAACCTAAAGGGAAAGACCTAGCACCAAATCCAATTTGCCATCTGATCTAACTTCTGGAGGCAGTCAAAATGAGCCTTAGAATTCTTCCCTACCTTATTCCTGTGCTGAGATACAGGCTGCTCCAACCTGCTGTAAAATGCTTGATTTCGAGAGTGAGCGAAACTAATGAAAACATTGTTGGGGTAAAACCTAAAGGGAAAGACCTAGCACCAAATCCAATTTGCCATCTGATCTAACTTCTGGAGGCAGTCAAAACGAGCCTTAGAATTCTTCCCTACCTTATTCCTGTGCTGAGATACAGGCTGCTCCAACCTGCTGTAAAATGCTTGATTTCGAGAGTGAGCGAAACTAATGAAAACATTGTTGGGGTAAAACCTAAAGGGAAAGACCTAGCACCAAATCCAATTTGCCATCTGATCTAACTTCTGGAGGCAGTCAAAATGAGCCTTAGAATTCTTCCCTACCTTATTCCTGTGCTGAGATACAGGCTGCTCCAACCTGCTGTAAAATGCTTGATTTCGAGAGTGAGCGAAACTAATGAAAACATTGTTGGGGTAAAACCTAAAGGGAAAGACCTAGCACCAAATCCAATTTGCCATCTGATCTAACTTCTGGAGGCAGTCAAAATGAGCCTTAGAATTCTTCCCTACCTTATTCCTGTGCTGAGATACAGGCTGCTCCAACCTGCTGTAAAATGCTTGATTTCGAGAGTGAGCGAAACTAATGAAAACATTGTTGGGGTAAAACCTAAAGGGAAAGACCTAGCACCAAATCCAATTTGCCATCTGATCTAACTTCTGGAGGCAGTCAAAATGATCCTTAGAATTCTTCCCTACCTTATTCCTGTGCTGAGATACAGGCTGCTCCAACCTGCTGTAAAATGCTTGATTTCGAGAGTGAGCGAAACTAATGAAAACATTGTTGGGGTAAAACCTAAAGGGAAAGACCTAGCACCAAATCCAATTTGCCATCTGATCTAACTTCTGGAGGCAGTCAAAATGAGCCTTAGAATTCTTCCCTACCTTATTCCTGTGCTGAGATACAGGCTGCTCCAACCTGCTGTAAAATGCTTGATTTCGAGAGTGAGCGAAACTAATGAAAACATTGTTGGGGTAAAACCTAAAGGGAAAGACCTAGCACCAAATCCAATTTGCCATCTGATCTAACTTCTGGAGGCAGTCAAAATGAGCCTTAGAATTCTTCCCTACCTTATTCCTGTGCTGAGATACAGGCTGCTCCAACCTGCTGTAAAATGCTTGATTTCGAGAGTGAGCGAAACTAATGAAAACATTGTTGGGGTAAAACCTAAAGGGAAAGACCTAGCACCAAATCCAATTTGCCATCTGATCTAACTTCTGGAGGCAGTCAAAATGATCCTTTGAATTCTTCCCTACCTTATTCCTGTGCTGAGATACAGGCTGCTCCAACCTGCTGTAAAATGCTTGATTTCGAGAGTGAGCGAAACTAATGAAAACATTGTTGGGGTAAAACCTAAAGGGAAAGACCTAGCACCAAATCCAATTTGCCATCTGATCTAACTTCTGGAGGCAGTCCAAATGAGCCTTTGAATTCTTCCCTACCTTATTCCTGTGCTGAGATACAGGCTGCTCCAACCTGCTGTAAAATGCTTGATTTCGAGAGTGAGCGAAACTAATGAAAACATTGTTGGGGTAAAACCTAAAGGGAAAGACCTAGCACCAAATCCAATTTGCCATCTGATCTAACTTCTGGAGGCAGTCAAAATGAGCCTTAGAATTCTTCCCTACCTTATTCCTGTGCTGAGATACAGGCTGCTCCAACCTGCTGTAAAATGCTTGATTTCGAGAGTGAGCGAAACTAATGAAAACATTGTTGGGGTAAAACCTAAAGGGAAAGACCTAGCACCAAATCCAATTTGCCATCTGATCTAACTTCTGGAGGCAGTCAAAATGAGCCTTAGAATTCTTCCCTACCTTATTCCTGTGCTGAGATACAGGCTGCTCCAACCTGCTGTAAAATGCTTGATTTCGAGAGTGAGCGAAACTAATGAAAACATTGTTGGGGTAAAACCTAAAGGGAAAGACCTAGCACCAAATCCAATTTGCCATCTGATCTAACTTCTGGAGGCAGTCAAAATGATCCTTTGAATTCTTCCCTACCTTATTCCTGTGCTGAGATACAGGCTGCTCCAACCTGCTGTAAAATGCTTGATTTCGAGAGTGAGCGAAACTAATGAAAACATTGTTGGGGTAAAACCTAAAGGGAAAGACCTAGCACCAAATCCAATTTGCCATCTGATCTAACTTCTGGAGGCAGTCCAAATGAGCCTTTGAATTCTTCCCTACCTTATTCCTGTGCTGAGATACAGGCTGCTCCAACCTGCTGTAAAATGCTTGATTTCGAGAGTGAGCGAAACTAATGAAAACATTGTTGGGGTAAAACCTAAAGGGAAAGACCTAGCACCAAATCCAATTTGCCATCTGATCTAACTTCTGGAGGCAGTCAAAATGAGCCTTAGAATTCTTCCCTACCTTATTCCTGTGCTGAGATACAGGCTGCTCCAACCTGCTGTAAAATGCTTGATTTCGAGAGTGAGCGAAACTAATGAAAACATTGTTGGGGTAAAACCTAAAGGGAAAGACCTAGCACCAAATCCAATTTGCCATCTGATCTAACTTCTGGAGGCAGTCAAAATGAGCAGCCTTAGAATTCTTCCCTACCTTATTCCTGTGCTGAGATACAGGCTGCTCCAACCTGCTGTAAAATGCTTGATTTCGAGAGTGAGCGAAACTAATGAAAACATTGTTGGGGTAAAACCTAAAGGGAAAGACCTAGCACCAAATCCAATTTGCCATCTGATCTAACTTCTGGAGGCAGTCAAAATGAGCCTTAGAATTCTTCCCTACCTTATTCCTGTGCTGAGATACAGGCTGCTCCAACCTGCTGTAAAATGCTTGATTTCGAGAGTGAGCGAAACTAATGAAAACATTGTTGGGGTAAAACCTAAAGGGAAAGACCTAGCACCAAATCCAATTTGCCATCTGATCTAACTTCTGGAGGCAGTCAAAATGAGCCTTTGAATTCTTCCCTACCTTATTCCTGTGCTGAGATACAGGCTGCTCCAACCTGCTGTAAAATGCTTGATTTCGAGAGTGAGCGAAACTAATGAAAACATTGTTGGGGTAAAACCTAAAGGGAAAGACCTAGCACCAAATCCAATTTGCCATCTGATCTAACTTCTGGAGGCAGTCAAAATGAGCCTTAGAATTCTTCCCTACCTTATTCCTGTGCTGAGATACAGGCTGCTCCAACCTGCTGTAAAATGCTTGATTTCGAGAGTGAGCGAAACTAATGAAAACATTGTTGGGGTAAAACCTAAAGGGAAAGACCTAGCACCAAATCCAATTTGCCATCTGATCTAACTTCTGGAGGCAGTCAAAATGAGCCTTAGAATTCTTCCCTACCTTATTCCTGTGCTGAGATACAGGCTGCTCCAACCTGCTGTAAAATGCTTGATTTCGAGAGTGAGCGAAACTAATGAAAACATTGTTGGGGTAAAACCTAAAGGGAAAGACCTAGCACCAAATCCAATTTGCCATCTGATCTAACTTCTGGAGGCAGTCAAAATGAGCCTTAGAATTCTTCCCTACCTTATTCCTGTGCTGAGATACAGGCTGCTCCAACCTGCTGTAAAATGCTTGATTTCGAGAGTGAGCGAAACTAATGAAAACATTGTTGGGGTAAAACCTAAAGGGAAAGACCTAGCACCAAATCCAATTTGCCATCTGATCTAACTTCTGGAGGCAGTCAAAATGAGCCTTAGAATTCTTCCCTACCTTATTCCTGTGCTGAGATACAGGCTGCTCCAACCTGCTGTAAAATGCTTGATTTCGAGAGTGAGCGAAACTAATGAAAACATTGTTGGGGTAAAACCTAAAGGGAAAGACCTAGCACCAAATCCAATTTGCCATCTGATCTAACTTCTGGAGGCAGTCAAAATGAGCCTTAGAATTCTTCCCTACCTTATTCCTGTGCTGAGATACAGGCTGCTCCAACCTGCTGTAAAATGCTTGATTTCGAGAGTGAGCGAAACTAATGAAAACATTGTTGGGGTAAAACCTAAAGGGAAAGACCTAGCACCAAATCCAATTTGCCATCTGATCTAACTTCTGGAGGCAGTCAAAATGAGCCTTAGAATTCTTCCCTACCTTATTCCTGTGCTGAGATACAGGCTGCTCCAACCTGCTGTAAAATGCTTGATTTCGAGAGTGAGCGAAACTAATGAAAACATTGTTGGGGTAAAACCTAAAGGGAAAGACCTAGCACCAAATCCAATTTGCCATCTGATCTAACTTCTGGAGGCAGTCAAAATGAGCCTTAGAATTCTTCCCTACCTTATTCCTGTGCTGAGATACAGGCTGCTCCAACCTGCTGTAAAATGCTTGATTTCGAGAGTGAGCGAAACTAATGAAAACATTGTTGGGGTAAAACCTAAAGGGAAAGACCTAGCACCAAATCCAATTTGCCATCTGATCTAACTTCTGGAGGCAGTCAAAATGAGCCTTAGAATTCTTCCCTACCTTATTCCTGTGCTGAGATACAGGCTGCTCCAACCTGCTGTAAAATGCTTGATTTCGAGAGTGAGCGAAACTAATGAAAACATTGTTGGGGTAAAACCTAAAGGGAAAGACCTAGCACCAAATCCAATTTGCCATCTGATCTAACTTCTGGAGGCAGTCAAAATGAGCATTTGAATTCTTCCCTACCTTATTCCTGTGCTGAGATACAGGCTGCTCCAACCTGCTGTAAAATGCTTGATTTCGAGAGTGAGCGAAACTAATGAAAACATTGTTGGGGTAAAACCTAAAGGGAAAGACCTAGCACCAAATCCAATTTGCCATCTGATCTAACTTCTGGAGGCAGTCAAAATGAGCCTTAGAATTCTTCCCTACCTTATTCCTGTGCTGAGATACAGGCTGCTCCAACCTGCTGTAAAATGCTTGATTTCGAGAGTGAGCGAAACTAATGAAAACATTGTTGGGGTAAAACCTAAAGGGAAAGACCTAGCACCAAATCCAATTTGCCATCTGATCTAACTTCTGGAGGCAGTCAAAATGATCCTTAGAATTCTTCCCTACCTTATTCCTGTGCTGAGATACAGGCTGCTCCAACCTGCTGTAAAATGCTTGATTTCGAGAGTGAGCGAAACTAATGAAAACATTGTTGGGGTAAAACCTAAAGGGAAAGACCTAGCACCAAATCCAATTTGCCATCTGATCTAACTTCTGGAGGCAGTCAAAATGAGCCTTAGAATTCTTCCCTACCTTATTCCTGTGCTGAGATACAGGCTGCTCCAACCTGCTGTAAAATGCTTGATTTCGAGAGTGAGCGAAACTAATGAAAACATTGTTGGGGTAAAACCTAAAGGGAAAGACCTAGCACCAAATCCAATTTGCCATCTGATCTAACTTCTGGAGGCAGTCAAAATGAGCCTTTGAATTCTTCCCTACCTTATTCCTGTGCTGAGATACAGGCTGCTCCAACCTGCTGTAAAATGCTTGATTTCGAGAGTGAGCAAAACTAATGAAAACATTGTTGGGGTAAAACCTAAAGGGAAAGACCTAGCACCAAATCCAATTTGCCATCTGATCTAACTTCTGGAGGCAGTCAAAATGATCCTTAGAATTCTTCCCTACCTTATTCCTGTGCTGAGATACAGGCTGCTCCAACCTGCTGTAAAACGCTTGATTTCGAGAGTGAGCGAAAACTAATGAAAACATTGTTGGGGTAAAACCTAAAGGGAAAGACCTAGCACCAAATCCAATTTGCCATCTGATCTAACTTCTGGAGGCAGTCCAAATGAGCCTTTGAATTCTTCCCTACCTTATTCCTGTGCTGAGATACAGGCTGCTCCAACCTGCTGTAAAATGCTTGATTTCGAGAGTGAGCGAAACTAATGAAAACATTGTTGGGGTAAAACCTAAAGGGAAAGACCTAGCACCAAATCCAATTTGCCATCTGATCTAACTTCTGGAGGCAGTCAAAATGAGCCTTAGAATTCTTCCCTACCTTATTCCTGTGCTGAGATACAGGCTGCTCCAACCTGCTGTAAAATGCTTGATTTCGAGAGTGAGCGAAACTAATGAAAACATTGTTGGGGTAAAACCTAAAGGGAAAGACCTAGCACCAAATCCAATTTGCCATCTGATCTAACTTCTGGAGGCAGTCAAAATGAGCCTTAGAATTCTTCCCTACCTTATTCCTGTGCTGAGATACAGGCTGCTCCAACCTGCTGTAAAATGCTTGATTTCGAGAGTGAGCGAAACTAATGAAAACATTGTTGGGGTAAAACCTAAAGGGAAAGACCTAGCACCAAATCCAATTTGCCATCTGATCTAACTTCTGGAGGCAGTCAAAATGATCCTTTGAATTCTTCCCTACCTTATTCCTGTGCTGAGATACAGGCTGCTCCAACCTGCTGTAAAATGCTTGATTTCGAGAGTGAGCGAAACTAATGAAAACATTGTTGGGGTAAAACCTAAAGGGAAAGACCTAGCACCAAATCCAATTTGCCATCTGATCTAACTTCTGGAGGCAGTCCAAATGAGCCTTTGAATTCTTCCCTACCTTATTCCTGTGCTGAGATACAGGCTGCTCCAACCTGCTGTAAAATGCTTGATTTCGAGAGTGAGCGAAACTAATGAAAACATTGTTGGGGTAAAACCTAAAGGGAAAGACCTAGCACCAAATCCAATTTGCCATCTGATCTAACTTCTGGAGGCAGTCAAAATGAGCCTTAGAATTCTTCCCTACCTTATTCCTGTGCTGAGATACAGGCTGCTCCAACCTGCTGTAAAATGCTTGATTTCGAGAGTGAGCGAAACTAATGAAAACATTGTTGGGGTAAAACCTAAAGGGAAAGACCTAGCACCAAATCCAATTTGCCATCTGATCTAACTTCTGGAGGCAGTCAAAATGAGCCTTAGAATTCTTCCCTACCTTATTCCTGTGCTGAGATACAGGCTGCTCCAACCTGCTGTAAAATGCTTGATTTCGAGAGTGAGCGAAACTAATGAAAACATTGTTGGGGTAAAACCTAAAGGGAAAGACCTAGCACCAAATCCAATTTGCCATCTGATCTAACTTCTGGAGGCAGTCAAAATGAGCCTTAGAATTCTTCCCTACCTTATTCCTGTGCTGAGATACAGGCTGCTCCAACCTGCTGTAAAATGCTTGATTTCGAGAGTGAGCGAAACTAATGAAAACATTGTTGGGGTAAAACCTAAAGGGAAAGACCTAGCACCAAATCCAATTTGCCATCTGATCTAACTTCTGGAGGCAGTCAAAATGAGCCTTAGAATTCTTCCCTACCTTATTCCTGTGCTGAGATACAGGCTGCTCCAACCTGCTGTAAAATGCTTGATTTCGAGAGTGAGCGAAACTAATGAAAACATTGTTGGGGTAAAACCTAAAGGGAAAGACCTAGCACCAAATCCAATTTGCCATCTGATCTAACTTCTGGAGGCAGTCAAAATGAGCCTTAGAATTCTTCCCTACCT